>NC_051183.1:138179651-138299650 GCF_013339695.2 Rhipicephalus sanguineus | reverse complement strand
ACAGCAAGTCTCTACACAGGCACGTCTGTAGACTGGCGCTGCAAGTCAGTACATTGCAGTGCTGGCATATCGTTGCTCGCTCGAGAAAACTATTTATTAATCAACGAAGTACGTGCCTATTTATCGAACGAGCTCGCAGTCACAATGAAACGTTTGTATACATGTCGGCCACTAGAAAGAGCAAGAAACGGCTCCATTACTGAATAGTAACAGCAGGCGAATTGTACATGTTCTACGACCAATCTGATATTTTTCAAAGCAAGGATGTTAACTTTTAAAGAAACTTGCAGCTCAGCGGAGTAGCCAGAAGTGATTTCGTGTGGGTATAGATGAGGGTGAGGCTTCAACCAATCTTAACGTATGTTCACTCACATGTTTAGCGTTGGACGTGGAAAACGGACACACATCTAAAATGTTGCGCTGTACACATGCAAAAATAGAAAATATCGGAGGAGGGGGGTGCGGTTTCTCACGTGGTGTAGCTGAGACAGACGGGATCTTGCTTTAGAAATAAAACATGCTTATTTATTAACCACAGACACCTGCCGCGAAGAAATGACATGCTGATCATGGCAACAGCGCTAACACTGGCGTATCCAGTGTGGGGGAAGATTGAACCCCCGCCCTGCATTTTTGAACCACGACATGTCATTCATTCCACTTTTTGACGGAGGCTTCTGGTGTGTTTAGGCAAAAATGGTAATTATTGGAATACTAGATACACTACGTACTACGGACAAGCCGTGTACAGCTCTCCATGGATAACCACCTCCACTTAGAGACCTCTGTTAATGTTTCGTCGTGCTTGTTGGACAATAAAAACGATGTGAGCGTTTTCAGCATTCGTGAAAATTAATTGATTGAGTGCATCGAAAGAGCACACGCTTTTCTCATGAGCAGTTGCGTTCGTCGCGGCACCTGGCGGAGCAGATCTCAAGCACGCCGTCCTTCAACGTGTCCTCTGAGATATGCTCCCGCAGTACAAAAAAAAGCAAGGTTAACCCAGAACATACACCAGGGCACAAAGACGCTTAGGCGCGAGTGCCACCACCGGAACCCTAAGTGAAGGATAAAGGTCGCCTCCATTCTTTTTTTTCTTTGTGCCAAGCTTCTTCTCGTGGAGGCTGACAGTGGTATTGCATATGCCGCTTGGGAGCAGTGTTCTCGAATGCACTTCGCAAATTCATTACTCGTGAAGGTAGCATGTCCAGCATATCCGGTTAAACATTTCTTATAATACCGAAGCTATCATCTGATGTATGAGAGAAATTCGTCCGGTTAACTGTAATAATTGTGTTTTTAACCCGTCCACACGTGCCATTGAGAATTATCGCAACGTTGATTTTTACCTTGTGTGTGAAACATTGCACACACTCGCTATAAAAATATCCCGCGGGTATTGGAAGACACTTAGCATAAAAAGCCACTCTATATTTGAAGCGTAATTATTGTATAATAAGCTACAAGAATAATCTCGTGGTGCACTAGAACTGCTTCGATGCGGGATCGCATTTTGAATGGACGCGAAAATGCTTGAGCCCGGTTCACTTAGATTTAGGTGCACGTTAAACAACACAAGGTGGTCCAAATTTTCGGAGCCCTCCTCGAAGGTGTTGCTTATAAATGTATCAAGATGTTGCGACGTTACACCCGGACAGTTCTTATAGAACTGCTTCGAAGAACAATTTCACTCGTTGTAACGTCTTCTTGGTCACCAACATTCATCACATATCTAAGTGCTTGTGTGGTTTAACGCCACGAGCGACGTCATTTCCGATCACGATCGGCATGCGCGCTGTTATCATGAGATGGCATTGTTGATGGAAAATTGAGAAGTGCCGGGTTTCAATAAAAAAAATGGACACAAGGAAGGCCACAATTACTGTTCTGCGGAGATGGACTGTCGAAACTGGGAGAACAGTTTTTGTAGTGGTTCTGGAAAGCGGCAGCGCAGGTCATATGTAACGAAGTAGAGAGCTTTTCACTCTGAGTATGAATCAATTCTAATAAGCAGCGCATGCTTCACCCGCCTCCATCCTTGCTAGAAATGCTGCAGTAGCGGTCTGCGAAGAAGAACGACGCATATTTGTGCAGCCCATAATGGAGCACGGATCAGCTTCTTTGGGGGGAGGGAAATGTGGACTGAAAGAAAGAGAAAAGGATGCCACCTTCTCGAGAAGATAGTTCCCGCAACACCGAGCGCCAGGCCTTGGCACCTTCTCTCTCACTAAAGATGCCATGATACCCAATTTTCGCTCATAATCTGCGTTATGTGGCCCTATCAACATGGCTTCCGTCGCGGTCTCTCAACAGTCACCGAGCTATTAGATCTAACGCATGACATATCACAAAGTCTAGATTATAGGAAACAGGCAGACCTAACTTTATTAGACTACTCAAAGGCTTTTGATTGCGTACCACGCAATAAACTAATCAGGAAGCTTCAGTGTACAATAGGTGAAGGCCCTATTGTTAATTGGATAGAGAACTATCTGAGTGACCGCTTACAATTCGTGCATATTCATAACGAAAATTTCACTTTAGCATCTGTTACATCGGGAATGCCCCAGGGCAGTGTACTGGGTCCGGGTCCTGTCTTTTTTCTGCTGTACATTAATGATTTGCCTTCTACATTGAATGTTAACATCTGGCTATTCGCTGATGATTGTATCTTGTACCGTGAAATTAATTCCGCTGATGATCACCATGTACTGATTAATGCACTCGAGTCTCTATTTTCTTGGTGTAAGGATTGTCAAATGACTCTGAATGCTAAGAAATCCGTTACGCTTACTGTAGCTAGAAAGAAAGCAGTAACTGATTTCACGTACACTATTAATGACACACCTCTTACTCGCGTATTTGAACATAAATATTTAGGCGTCACTTTAACGCATGACCTTCGATGGGAAACCCATGTCAACAATATAACCTCAAATGCACTAAAGCGGCTTTTCTTTTTGAGAAGGCGCCTTCATCTGGCACCCCCAAATACAAAGCTGCTGGCATACAAGATGCTTGTCAGACCAGTTGTTAGAGTACGCCAATATTGCTTGGTTTCCGTACACAAAGGAACTAATCGCAAGAATCGAAGGGGTGCAGAGGAAGGCAGTAAGGTTCACTTATAATAAATATAGGCAAACGAATTCTCCTACAGAATTATTACACAAGGCTGGTCTGTCAACACTACAAAGTCGGGCGAAAATAGCAAGACTAAAGTTTTTGTTTCAGTTAATTCACGGAGACATAAACATCGATGCATCAATGCTAATCTCTTTCAGTCGTTCTAGGTTAACACGTTGCCGGCACTCTCAAACACTTAATGAATACACTTTTCATTCAAACTGCTTTCAATATTCATATTTCCCGCAAACCATAAGAGATTGCAACCAACTTAGTCCTTCTGTTACAATACTTCATCTTTGAATGTGTTCTTAGAAATGGTAGAAGCAAAGGTACACGCTGAGCAGTTTTTGTGAACCTTGTTGTTTTTTTCTTTTCTTTTGTCATCTGGTATTTTGTATCCAGGCCCTGTATATCGATAACGTGATTGCATCATTGTACACCTTGTCATTATAGTTGTTGTAATTCGTAGTTTTGCAGTGATTTGTACCCTCACCTTGATCATTGTTACTACTGATTCTCATGTATTGATTACCTGTTGTTTTGCATGCTAGAAATGATTGCCTCGTGTTTCTTTTCTGTTTCATATGTATGCCTTCCCTGCAATGATCTCCTTGAGATCGGCAGTATTGTTAAATAAATAAATAAAATAAACAAAATACTTAGGTGTTCACGAGCATGCTGGCGAAAGTTGAGCCCATTTGGTCGAGAACTTAGTTTATAACGAGCATTTTTTTAAACATGCGAGCGGCCCGAGAGCCTGAAAACACTGGTGCACTCGCGAGCCGTGGCGTACCAAGCCGCTTCTTTTGCAAGCGTGTGTATTTCAGCCAACGGTATTGTTTTGTGGGGAGCTGCACGTGCAATGGAACTGTTAGAGCTTTCTTAAATTCGGCATTGAAAATTGAACGGTTTGCAGCGGCTGAAACTTAGACATGAGACGATGGCTCCACTCCATGAAGCACGCCGCGTCACACACGCCATGGCAAAATGGTCGTCGCCGGGGGTGGGCGGGGTTTATAGGCGGCGACTTCTAGGACTTGTTTGGCACTGAAATACCGCTTTACAGTCCATTTTTCGCACATGTACAGGCACAATGGACCCTCTACTACTATATTTCGCTGAAAGCTCCTATTTCGTCGGTGACTTTGCCATGGCCCCTTTAAGAAACAGGTTGGTGCCCGGCGTCATTAGGAATCAAACCCAGTACCTACTCCATTGGAGATGGATGCTCTAACCACGCGACCTGTCTATGCTGAATTTCTTTCCTTTGAGACAAGTGTTACGAAGAACATCGACATGTTTTTGTAAATGGATTAGTAGCAACGTCCCTGGTAAGCCGGTAAACCGTCGGCTTACCAAGGACGTTGACTAAACTGGCGTTTAAAGTGAATCTAATAACCTGGCGCAACATGAGCACTCACGTGAGAGCACTGACACGAGGTTTACGAAACTAAGTGGACGCTACGGTGCGATGCCGTGAATGTCATTTGTTAACGTATTCTTCCGTGGTCGAGCAACGCTTGAATATAGCTAGCTGAGTCATAAAAGAGCATATGTAATGTTTATTATACTGCTTTGAAAGCGTAGTCGACCCTGAAGTCACAATTTACGTTAACCCGACATGACGCCTGCATCATGGGAGTGCATGTGCAATGTTCACTACCTGGTTATAAATTTTCGTAGCTAGCAGCGTCACGACGCCTGCATAGCATCTCTTATAAAGCAGTTTCAAAACCTTTCGTGGCTCTGAGCTACCATACACTACTGCCAAGCAGAATTCGTGGGTTCCATTCATGCTGGACCCGGACATTTATTCTTTGCGTTCATCGGGTTAATGCTGCCGATGCCGTATTTTCTTAACACTCTTGCATTTGCATTACCGAAGGGTATTGTCGCTGTTCCTTGGTAGATATAACCTGTAAATCATCTGTGGCTGATACCCGCATACCGTGGTCCGTGGTATATGGGTATGTGCTACACGTGACTGAATGAAAGGGTTTCATGACGTATACGACAGAATTTTCACGTGATTCATGCCACAACGAGGCAGTCATGTTCTTCATACCCTGATGCCCCCTATCCCAATTTCGGTCAATACCAAGTTAAGGAGGCGACCACGACCGCACCGAGACGTAGGAGATAGATAGATAGATAGATAGATAGATAGATAGATAGATAGATAGATAGATAGATAGATAGATAGATAGATAGATAGATAGATAGATAGATAGATAGATAGATAGATAGATAGATAGATAGATAGATAGATAGATAGACACGCTCAATTGCCTTTGCCACCACACTAAAATGTCACTGGTGCAAGCAGGCACAACTACCTCGAGAGGAGCCCGGCAACATGAGGAGGGGGGGGGCAGGAATAATTACTTCCGTCGTGCGGCAGTCCTGGGACTGTGCAGATCCCCGACCTCGCCCATGACATTGGCAGTAGTCGCGTTACTCGCTTAAGGCCACAGAGGAGTGTCACGCTTATTCTGAAACAAAATTAATATGTGTTCATGGTTACATTGGCGACAAATAGTCGGTAAGAAGTACCTACGTATGCAGGACAATCAAACCTCTCGAGTTAACACTTTCGATGTCAGCGGTCCTTCAATGTTATGCCAAATGTCAATATTGAAACATCTCTGTTGACTGCTTGAGCACGTTTATAGAATGCTAGCCTATGTGTTACACAGGGTAGCCTCATATTGTTGGGAGAAATCCAATGATTTTTCGACAGATTTGTGAATATTCCTCACGTGTTACACGAAGATAAGGTTCACTCATATGAAATGTAAAGTTCTGTGTAATTACATGTGTTGTGTAGGACTGCATATGCGACTCAGGTATCCGAAAGGAGTGGTGCCTGAAGAGAGCTTGCAATGGAGAACTGCAGCTCAATAATGTGTGTAAGAAATACCGGGGACAAAGAACTGACTTCTACGGTATTCTGAAATGAATATGAAGTCCTTGGGAGCTATCATTGTCGTTTGCCAAACTTAGCCTGAAATTGGAAACATCTTAAGAAATCTAGAACTATAGCTTCCACATGATCATCATACACCTTATAGTTAGCTATGTTTTCGATTATTTCACGTGGCTCTTATAACTGATTGACCTGCAAATCAGTTATGCGGAAACCCGAAAGGTTTCTTAACCCTTCCGCCACCTTGCGGGTTTCCGCAGAACTGATTTGCAATATGTGTCCAGTTGCTTCGAGTTGTCGATGGATTCGCCCTCGCGCTGCCAATTGCTATCTTCCTGGTTAGCTCAATTTGTAGAGCGACCGCCCCGGATAGGCGTTGGTCCCGGGTTCGATCCCCGGACCAGGACGAATTTTTCGGCAACTAAGAGGCTTTATTTCTGAGAAATCCGTACGGATTTCCTTGTGGCTTCGTGCTACAAACAGGTGGTTGTCTATTTTCCCTTTCTTAACTGATTGACCTGATCAATTACTATTGAATATTCATTGACTATACATTCCGTCATTAAATTTTAGGATCTTTCTAGAAAATATAATGTTAATACTTTGCAATACTTTCCAAGATCATAATGAGGCTGCGGGTTATGTGTTTACATCTAGTTTCTAATCGGACTTGCGTATTAGCATTTTCCTTCTACCGGGGCAGTAATCTGGTAAAAGTTGAATTTCGATAAAATATACAAACACCTCACGCATGTGGTTAGATACGCATGCTGTTTGTGAACTAAGTAACGGTGTATTAATTAATAAAGGCGCAGCTGACTTACTTTTTTTCAAATTCAGGTTTTGTAGAAGAAAAAGTACGCCCTCCTCATCTGCGCTTCTCTCATGAGAACTTTCATGACATGATCTTCTGGTGCCCTACAAACTAGGGGTTGAAGGGAAATGACAGGGAAAGCATCGCGGCTCGCGCACTAACTTTCCGAGAACCGACACCGGCCACTTCAGCAGACTTCAAAATCCCAACGCCTTATCAGATTTTCAGCCCTACGATCGCAAGGGACATTGTCGCCTTCATGGTATTACACAACAAATATACACCCCTCTCCATAAACATCTATAAGGATAGACGACCATCATTTGGAGGAAAGTTCAAACAGGGGCTTAACCTCACATAAGAACATTGCACGCCACAATCCCGACGTGCTGCCGAGGTTCCTGCCCCCGGTTCGGTCGGAGTCTTACATCTTACCGCATTACCTGGCGCTGCTCAATGTAGCCCCCACACCCCTCAGAGGTGTAGGGGCTACACAATGACACGAACACACAGGTTGGAGCAGTGGGAAGCACGACCGTCCAGCTCTGACCTAGACGACCAAGCTCTGACCTAGACGACCAGGAAGCGCTGATGGACCACGTTGAACGGACGCCTATGCCCAGTGGGGCCCTAGGCTAAGTCTCCGCCCATAAGAATATTTTAAGTGTCGTTAAAGCATTCTGTCATGTAAATAAAGGTAAAGATTCTAGCGGCACAATATCCTGCCCTGTGATATCGTCACATTGTCATTAGATTCAGTGGGATGACTTCCCGAGTAATCCACAGGTGTCCTCAATAAAGATGCTCTTTTTTTAAACTGCGAAATAAATGTTTTCCTCGCAACACACAACCCTGCTTGAAAAGCTGAAATCTCTCTGAATGCGTAATGCTTGAATTCCAAGATGCTCAACGCGGCGATAGTTTACGTACGCGTAATATTAGTCCTAGAGGTGCCGTGACTTCTTGTAAGTTCGGGTGGTTCCTGGAGGTAGGCGCATCGTTGCCCGAGGTTCCAATTTTAACGCGATAGCATTTCATATCTCGTTTCTCAGAAATTCAGTGTTGGCGTCATGTGCGTAGTTCGCGTGTGAATAATCGCATTGGCTCCAAATAAAAATTTCACCATCTCCCACTAAATGGAACCATGTGGGGATGCGAAGGAGCGCATGGGTCGACGTAAAGTTCCGTTCATCACGGGCACCTTGCCCGATGTTAACGCGTCCTTGCATGTGGAGCACACCATGAATTCAATGTAGTTGCTGTTGTTGTTACTCGTCCTAAGTTCTTATTGGAGCACGCCACGCGGGTTCATCGCGCGTCTGCACAATCTCGTTCCCCGACGCGATCACGTGATTGCTGAGGGATTGTAAGGGGGAGAAGCCACAGCACCTTACCCAGCCCTTTACACAGGCCCGAACACGCTAGCGCGTGCCAGCGCGTTCTGACTAGGATACAATGCGTTGGTTCATCGCGGGTCTGCAGAATCTCGTTCGCCGACGCAATCACATGATTGCAGAGAGAGTGTAAGGGGGAGAGGCCACAGCGTCTTACCCAGCCTCTTACACAGGCCCGAATGCGCTAGCGCGTACCAGCACACGTGGTTTTCTCTGCGTAACGCCAAGCTAGGACACATACGGCAGCCCGGGCCCCTAAAGTGCTCTGCAAGTATCATCATCAAGGCGGTCGAAGAACGAGACGAAGAAGACTTCTCCTTGACGCGAGCTCGCGCTCAATATATTACAGATGGCTATGGTAGGTTTTAGAAAGCGGACGGTCGTCAATGGTTCTACGGACAAAGCCCAGCGCAAAAGCTGCTTCGCATCTAAAATAACGGCATGAGGGGGGATGCTTCGCATTCTAATAATGCGAAGCGGAGAACCTACTAGGACTATTAGCGATGTAGCATGAACATCTTATCCCAGGCTACGGCTCACAGGCACCGTGTATTCGAGTTATTGATAAACGACAGCAGCTCACGAACCCTCATCCTAGCCAGCTGAAGCAGCCAATTCGGATGCGGCCCCGACTAGCAACGAATACGGCTGGCGCATCTCCCGCGTCTAGACCGTGGATGCTAGGCAGGACCATCGCCTCAGGGTCGCTGCGGAGCACTTGCCTAGCCCTCTTCACGGATTTGTCCCGCTGCTTGCTCACACGAATGGTGCAAGGACGAAGTGGACGAAGTGCACGCGCAGCTAGCGCGCTCGCTTTTTTTGACCGTATATTAGTACCCTACATGACCTTGAAACATAAGCTTTCGACTTAAAAGGCCATGAGACACCATTTTGAATCATAGCTACGCGGGTTAATCCTTGCCCGTTAACAAACAGCTGGTGAAGTTTTAGCGCATTTGGTTGAGCAATAATTTTTTAACTGAACATTTTTGTAAAGACACAAGTTGCCTGAGAGTCGGGCAACACCGGCACGCTCGCGAGTCGTGACGTAACAAGCTGCCTCGCTGTGCGAGCGTCTGCATTCCGGCGAACAATATTGTTCCCCGGTGAGCTGCGCGTATAATCGTGCCGTTTCACGTTTCTTCAGCTTGGAATTGAAAGTGAACGATTTGGAGCGGCTGAAACTTTGATAGAACATGACGGCTCCGCTCCATGTAGCAAATGAGTCAAACACCGCCTTGGCAAAATGGTGGTCGCCAGTGTTAGGCGGGGGTTATTTTTACTGAAATAATAATGTACAGTGGATTTTTCATATATGTATAGGTACAATAGATCCTCTACTCTATTCTTCGCTGGAAACCGCAGATTGTTGGGTGACCGTATCATGACCGCTATAACAAAATCAGGGGTTAGATATGACCTCACTACGATATTCTGCGTGGCTGTCAGTTGTTCTACAGCAGAGGCGTACCAGTACATGAAAAATGCTTCGGAAAGAATCGATACCGAGATGTCTTATGTAGTGGCAAGGATTCGCGCTAACAGATGCGATATTAGTGACAGAAGCGTTAGAAACCATACAAGTCCACCACATCACATGAATCGCAACAACGAGTGAATGGTTTTGAAGGCCCGCCTATAAACCGCCAAGTCAAAATTGATAATCATCATCAGTCAAGACATCAGGAACGTTTTTAGCTGCATAGGTGCATCTGTTGCCTTGAAGAACGTAGTGTGTGCTTCGCTACTTTGCAAAGCTTAAGTTATGACGTAGTAGGGACTTGGCAGCTATACCTGCACTAGGCTTCTAACAGAGTTTAAAACAGCCATTGTTACAATGGAGTACGTTCCTTTCTCGCATCATAGTTTAGGTGTCTACCCGGAAAAAACCGAAGCCAGGCTATCCAATGAGAAATCTGTGCCAACCGGGTCCCACAACGCTATTGCGTTCAAATCTTCAACGCGAAGCTCAAGCGCCCTCGAAGATTTTGGGGTATTCTGGAAGCTAAAAAATGTATGAGTTGCAAAAATAAAATACATGTATCAAAGATGACAACGATGAAGCAACCGCGAGCTAAACGATCAACAACCGTGCGAAAAATTAGCCCAATTATCCACACGTAACTTGATATCTACAGCTAATGTATGTTACAGGGTCTCTTATGTATTCGCGTAACGCGATTTCGAAAGGAAAGTCATGACTTTCTTTTACAGCAGAGCTGTTTAGCTTTTCGTTATACCGTTATTCGTCGAGAGAAGACCGTCATCATGAACCGGCACGGGTCCTTTCTTCCTCTTCGGCGTGTTCTTCATGTTCTGCTTCGATCCCAGGGCACTTGCGCCGTGTTGTCCGGCGTGGGATGCCATATCCCTGATGGGCGAGAGCACGAATACACAGAGAAAGATAGAGAGAGAAAGACAGAGATGTAAAAAAAGAGAAACATTCTAGGCGCAAAAAAGTTATTTCCGAGGCGGGATTCGAACCCGCACACCCGCGACCCAAAGGCGAGCTTCGTAGCCACTCAGCTATCCACGCACGCTAGGAAAGCGTAGCATAGTCCTTTTATAGTACGGTATAGTATAGTACAGCAAGTGGTGGGAAAGAGAAGTGAAGCATTGAGGGAGAGAAAGGAGGAGGGGACGAGAGTAAAGCATTATTAGAAAGAGAATAGAGAGAAAGATACAGAATCAAGGAAAGAAAATGAAAGAAAGCGAAAGCGAGAAATAGATGAGAGGGAAAAAGAAGGCAAGGAAGAGAATGAAATACATAAAAAGAGAATGAAAGAAATAGAATAAACAGCGAGAAAAAATACATAGAAAACACAGAGAGCTGAGAAAAAAATGAAAGCAAGCGACGAAGAAGAGCGAGAAAAATAAAAAAATAAGAGATGCGAAGAAGGTCGCCCAGCTCCACTCTTCCTCCACGCTTGCACCACTAGTGCCCCTCCCCCTCCCTCCACTAAGCTTTCTTCACTAACCTGTGTTTTGCACTGCCTCCGTGATCGACCCACGTTTGCCCAAGCGACAATGTGAAGTGATGACGCCGTCATGATGGAATAACGATGGCACCACCCAGTCTAGCGATCTGTCATGTCGTGGTGACGTCATCGCGTGATAATTTTTTGCATCCCTCGGGTTCACGCCACCGACGCGCGACGCCGACGCCGCGAATGGTTCATTTTTGCATTTGATAACGCATCTAAGGCTTACAGTATTACAGCCTTACAGTTTTTACATGGTGGTGGTATGTTTTCAAAGATAGCTAGGCGCGTGTTCAGTGTAAGGTAATGTAGCCATCGGAGGCCGTTGCACTACAACCTCCTGTGGTAGTGAATTTCTTGAGGTCGTGATTTTGTGGCACACGCTTAGGTTTTGAGGATGGTCATCCAACTACACGCATTTCACAAATATTTTCAAATACCCCCCATGTGTTGTAGATTGTCTGTAACATCCTGTACGGAGAATACGCAATCTCGCAATCCTCCGCAGCGAGGATCACTGTTCTTCGGTTAGTATTAGAGACAATAGCAGCGCTGGAACGTCAGCCATCTATGCTTGAACCATCTATGCTTTAAACCACCTAGAGTACTTGGAATTCTACAGAAGCGGGAGCTGTATCTAATAAGCTATTTGTGTGTTTCGAAAAGAAAATTCGATTAGACGTTTGATTAGTAGTTTGATTAGTCCCATGGATCATAACCCAACTAGTCCAACCAACGCGCCCATATCAAGGATTCAGACTACTATGTACTATTAGAAAGCGATATGGTGTCCGATTTTGCGCACGGGTTCTCCACAAATGCCGTCGAAGCCGAATAACCTGGCAACCCTAATCATACTCTGTACTTAAGACCTCTGCATATCTGATCTAGTTTAATGAGGAAGTTTAGTTTGCGTTATGTGATTGCGAATATTTCCAACTTTAGCATGAAGGTGTAGCGTTAGGGCTTTTCTACTAGCTTCATATCTTTGCGTTCAAGTTTCGAAATGCAGATGCGTGTCCTTATGTATCTGAAGCGGGCGCTAATGAAATCTTGTTATAAATTACGTTGGAATGGAGAAATTGGAAAGTATGATACTTCAATTGAACGAGCACTGGCAGTAAAATTTTTTTCTGACTTTATGCTTTGATTAGTATCTATCTGTCTGATGACCCCGAAATAGAGTCCTTATTGCCCTAACGTATGGTGTGATTATTGTTAGCGTCACTGATTATGACCATCTCTGGCGTATGGATCCGCTTGCGCGTGCTGCGCCGCGCGTTCTTTGAACGTTTGAATGTACTCACTTTGCAATCATGCATTCTGCAAACACTCCAGTCATGCAGCATGTGCCCGGAAGACAGCTCAGGAGATTAACAGAAGTGATGAACAGATTAACAGGAGATTACCATACACATGTGCATGATCACTAAACAACACGAAAGTTCTCTGCAAAGTTAAAAACTTAAACAGTGGAATAAAAAAAACAGAACATAACACTAGGGCACATACATGCACATATTAAAAAACACAATTTTTATACTGACAAAAGTGCAGAAGTGCTACTGATATATGCGCGCGATACTGAGCAAAATTATGATAACTAATAAAAGTGAGCATCCACTGCAATGAAAAAACAAATGAAAGCAGTTGAAATACCTAGAAATAGAATAATAACGTAAAGGTCATCTTAAATGTCAAAATGAACTCCCCATATAGCACAACTGGCCGCACTATATTGAGTACATTTCCGAAAACCTTGATTTTCGTATAACTCGTGATGATAAACACGGAGAATATGAACAAATGATATCGGAGGATTCATGGCATCTCTTCTTGAAATGCGCCGATTCTGCAATTCTTCAGCTTTTCTCTGGGAGCACCTGTGCGGCCTTCCGGAATACTTTAAAAACGCTTCCATCCTGAAGAAAAGTGACAAGTTCCGATTAGATAAAAAGCGCCGTCGACTCGTGCAAAAGTGAACTCGTTTCTTCTTCCCAGAGCAGCACAAGTTTTCATACATCTAGCTGTAGGCGATGACGAGTAATTAACCGGAGACCAATGCAAAGCCCACATTCAATCACGCAGTTCCATGAGAGTTGTAAACCTGTAGCTATAGTTAAGTCGCACGTGCTTCATGTCCGCTGCGTGTTCGTGTCAAGACGTAAACGCAGCATCGTGCCCTTTTGAAATCAATCATTTTGAAAACATTAACGGTAGCCCCACTGCAGAAAACAGCTACTCGGTATGGACGTGAATTCAAACTGGCACAATGAAAACCGTGACTCAAAGGGCACGCTCACCTGTCGTTCTATTGGGTGCCGGCACTATCTTCCGGGACTTGACCTGAAAGTATTCGAGCAACAAAGCACGATGCACGAACAGCTCGAGTCGTAAAACATCGCATCGCACAAGCACACAGGCAGCGAGCACCAAGAAACGGACGAACGATGACGCCTTACCAAAGCCTTACACAAAAATTTTTAACGGACTTTATTGTCGGCGCCCCAAGCAAGGCTGCGGAAAGCGTGCTTACAGGAGGAGAGGTTGATACCGCAGAGAGGGAGCCGAAGAAGCTGGGAGAAAACAGTCGGAACGCAGAGCCTTCCAAAAGGCTGTATATCAACACAGGCCGCCAGGATCTTGAACAGCTCCACCAGATGGTATGGTCCCTCACACCATTTACTGGTTCCCCGCACATATCGGCTCAGTAAAGGGCGTTGCCCTGAACCCGAATGAGTCTGCCCACACAGCAGCGCGCGCGCTCACCGACCGCGCTGCTCTCGACTGGGCGATGGCTCCAGCACCGACAACGCAGGGCATAAGGACACTCGAACCACAACACAACGCAGTGATTCCACTCCTGCGCCAACTGCGCCAAAATGCGCCAAATTGTATTTACTACTGCGCCATCCTGATAATATCGACGAAAATTGCGCCAAACCTGCGCCAAAAGTCTCGGGTTTGGGGGCGTCTATCACCGGCAACCGCACCGCCGGCGCGTTAGAACATGTGCAGCTCGATCTTGGGGGCTGCCAATAAGACGCAACCTTGACCAAGAAATCTCCGCTGAATAAATAGCGCGCAGCGCGTGCGTTCCAAGTAAGCCACGATGCCATGCACGGTGCCGACGCAGCTTCTGTTCTGCAAGTTGGCTCGACAGCCAAAACGCGCTCTCCGCAGAGGCTCGTGACGTCTAGGCCTATCGTGTAGCGAGAACGTGCGACGGGCGATTCATCGGCGGACGTCGTCTGTTCCGGAAACGCTGCTGATAGACTCGTTTCAAGCGTCTCACGGGCACAGTAAGGAGAGTGCCGCTAAAATGTCTGTCACGTCCTGTTTCCGGACGTCTCGGAATGAAATCGTGGACCACTCGCAGTAGATATATGGGGCAATATCAATTTTCTTGCTTCGCGTTTATGGAAGAGCACGCGAGCGGTAGAAAACGCGTTGACACTTTCCTCAGATATACTTTATTCCATGGATCTTCATCCAGAACAGCTTTTTCGTAATTCCTTCCGCCAGCACGTCCGAGTTTGTAATCACTCTGCGGTAAATACCCCCTAAAGGCCCTGCCCTTTCGAGCTCACGTGCTAGGGTTCCAATTCGAATTTTTGCTTGCTTTTTAAAAATGTCATCTCATTAGTAAATCATATTTCCTGGTCGGAGCAGCCGCAAATGCGCAGCTGTCAGTAGCGGGCCCGTCGCTGACGGCCCACAGTGAAGCGGCTACGCCATGTTACACGTCCGGCCATCGCTTTCGGGGGTCAATAGCTAATGGTTAAAAAAACTCAGTTTCGCTTAGAGCGAAGCAATGAATGCGATACCAAAAATTGCATTGTTAAACGAAGTAAGGCTAGCAGCTAAATCTTTTGGATCCGATCTCGCGTAACTCAACAAAACGCTAATATGGCCGCTCCAGGAACCGAAGCGCTTTCTTTTCTGAGGGAGAGAAGCCACAGCGCCTTACCCAGCCCCTTACACAGGCCCTAACACGCTAGCGCATGCCAGCGCGTTCTGACTAGGATACAATGCGTTGGTTCATCGCGGGTCTGCAGAATCTCGTTTGCCGACGCAATCACATGATTGCAGAGAGAGTGTAAGGGGGAGAGGCCACAGCGTCTTACCCAGCCCCTTACACAGGCCCGAATGCGCTAGCGCGTACCAGCACACGTGGTTTTCTCTGCGTAACGCCAAGCTAGGACAGCATACGGCAGCCCGGGCCCCTAAAGTGCTCTGCAAGTATCATCATCAAGGCGGTCGAAGAACGAGACGAAGAAGACTTCTCCTTGACGCGAGCGCGCGCTCAATATATTACAGATGGCTATGGTAGGTTTTAGAAAGCGGACGGTCGTCAATGGTTCTACGGACAAAGCCCAGCGCAAAAGCTGCTTCGCATCTAAAATAACGGCATGAGGGGGGATGCTTCGCATTCTAATAATGCGAAGCGGAGAGCCTACTAGGACTATTAGCGATGTAGCATGAATATCTTATCCCAGGCTACGACTCACAGGCACCGTGTATTCGAGTTATTGATAAACGACAGCAGCTCAAGAACCCTCATCCTAGCGAGCTGAAGCAGCCAATTCGGATGCGGCCCCGACTAGCAACGAATACGGCTGGCGAATCTCCCGCGTCTAGACCGTGAATGCTAGGCAGGACCATCGCCTCAGGGTCGCTGCGGAGCACTTGCCTAGAATCACTGGAAAAATTTCAGGGTATCGCATCTGTTTTCCGCGCGCCGCCGCCGACGCGATTGGCTTACTAAGCATCACGTGACCTCTCGCCGCCATATCCCTTCCAAGCGCTTTGGGTGCAGGCGCGTTCAATGCAGAGCGTGGCCGCACATTTAGCAGTAGCACGGTCCCTATAAGTACTTCGTCGCATTTTTAAACGCGTCATGCAGACAGGGGCGCAAGAAATTTTTTTCGGGAGGGGGGGGGGCACCTTCCTTGATGTGGAGTGGGGGCCTGGCAGGCAGATGTGGTCGAGTGGCATTTCGTACTATGTATGCCACGGGAAAAAAAAATTCGGCGGAGGGGGCGAGGGGGGGGGCACGGGCCCCGGTGTGCCACCCCCTGGCTACGCCACTGCATGCAGATGCCAGAGAGTAGCTCACCAGCAGTGGAACGTTACTGGTGAGCTACTCTCGTTTATTTTTGCATGTCGTGTTGGAAAAATTAATGTCAAAGAGCGCCGTTCTACGTGGCCGCATAGTTGGCCAGAATGAATTCGCCCCCCTCGAAGAACACACCTTCCTGCAGTTATCTACACAAATTTTGCTGGAAAAGATCTCATGCGACAGGATACTTCACCTTTTCGGTTCTAGGGATGGTAAAATCGATGTACGATTAATCGATTAAAGGTCCGTAATTAATCGATTAATCGTCATCGATTTCAGCCTTCGATTAATCGAATTAATCGATTAAAACTATTCTATTCATCGATTAGGGACCCCCCCCCACACTCCCGCTGCCAACCTTCCCCCTTGGCCGGAGTGCATGACTTCGAGGCGCGCTATCCTGTGACGCAGATGCCGTGCACATCGCCTCTCTTTCACTGCTTTCACTACAGCGCATATTTCTGCGCTAGCAGAACGAGCCCGGAGCTGGCGGCGGCCATACCCCATAGAGAAAGATATGAACTCGCCCTGAACTCCAAGCACTCCCCAATGCTTCAAGCCCGGACAGAAGGCGGCTCCACCCCATCGAGGCAGAAATGAGTTTGCCCGCTTCGCTCCGGGTCACAGTCTACTGCTGCTACCATAAGTGTTCTGTGCTGCTACTGCCTTCACCTTCTCTTCCCTAAGCTGGTTGAGCGTCACCTGAGTATACGTGGGGCTTGCGTTGCTTGCGTGTTATATTGTGTAATTATTACACATTGGTGGTTATACTGCTACCTTTGGGATGTCATAATGCCGGGCAATCGGAAGAGGAGCGCAGTGTAGTCGTTGTTCGCTGAAGATGAGAAAACGAAGATTGCAAGGTGTAATAAACGTGGCAAGCACTTCTTGAAGCCAGTGACGGAGACTCTAAGATATCACCAGCTGCACGCCCACTCTATTCACGTGCCAAAGAGCCATCTCCCAAAGAAAGGTGGTAACGACGAAGGTGACAGTGTTCAAGAACCCTATCTTGACGACACCAATATGCCTCTTCAGGTAAGTTATCAGTATCTCGCTATTTAGCCAGCAGCCATCTCCCAACGACGGGCCCCTTGTGTCCAGTGTGCGAAAGTGGGAATTTTCGCACACTGGACACAAGAGGTCCGTCGTCGACACTTTCGAAAGCGGGAATTTTCGATCGTCAGCGCGTCTGATAAAAATATTTGGGTCCATATCAAACATGAGCGATGCCTCTCAAACAATGAGATACCGGTTTTAAAGCACCCATAAAAAGATGTCGATTAATCGATTAAAGCTTTCCACCGAAAGCAATTAATCGATTAAATGCTAAATCGATTAACGATTAATCGATTAAAATTTTAATCGACCCTCCCTATTCGGTTTGCTATGGTCAGCGATATTGAAAACAATACATACCTTTCTATTTGCTCGGTTGTTTATATCTCGATCTGTTGAACAGATTACGCATGCTATTCGAATTATAAGCGTGTCACGCACGAGAGCGAAATTGAAGATTTAATAAAATAATAACTGTTTACTGGTATACCTTGAAGGCAATTGTGGCATGATCATTTGCCATTGCGCAAAACAGAAGCGTGGAACTCTGTTGATAAACTCGGTATAAGGCAATGTTATTAAGCGTATTTTTAAATTAGTTACAAAAAATGCTGCCAATACTGCATTGCGCCAAGCGTAACCATAAAATACTGTTTAGTGGGCAAAAAATGGTCACAGCAAAAAAAAAAACAAAAAAAAGCAGATCCCACGCATTGCGAGAGTCGATTTTATGCTAGCCCTATGTCGATATTTATACTGTGTTGCAGTAACATGCGCTTTAACATTTTCCGGGATGTGCCATTTCTGATCAAAAGAACATAAAGCACCGTGCCGAGGAAGTTTTAATAAGAGTGCATTATGAAAAAAACAGTGCAGCAGTGCAGAAACCGAACCCCAGCTGTTTACGCGCTGGCAACGCCAAAACAAAAAATCTGTTTGTCGGAACACAGCAAAATATTTGCAAATGCACTGCAACGTTGGGAATATTAAGGAGACAAGCTATAGTAAATGAAACAATTAAGTAGTGATGTCAATCATTTTCAATGGCCTATTTTCTACGTATCGCAAGATAAGATGCACCTTACCTACCGCACGCCGATTCGCCCGTACGTTCGGCTGCTGGCGTTCCGAATCAAGACATAAATACGTCGAGCACAACTTCCAATTACCGTACACACACAACTTGTATTACACATGGCAACCAGTTGAAGAGCAAGCATGGTGCGCAAGAAAGCTATGCATCAGCGATCAGTCGAAGGACGCAATGTTGAATGTTCTCGATGTTGTTCGATAACGTTCTTGAGTGCAGTGAACCTGAACACCGACTGCAAAGCTAGCGCAAACAGTCAAGATTCACCAAATGCCGAAGTAAATGGCATCTCGCACGATGTCACTGCGCTAATGCAACTATGTTTACAGCTCCCGGCCTAGCGAACACACCCGAGCGTGACACGAAAAGAGACCGATGAAGCCATGAAGCGAGTTCGCGAGCACATGGCAACATTCGCCGCACGTTTCATTAGTTACACCGCTAACCGCGCAGTCGATCCATAACTGTCGATGACTCGAAATAACTTCTAATATCCTCTTGAAGAAACACACACACACATAATGCCGTTCCGCCGAGCGTAACACGGCACCGAGGCGAAAAGATCGGTCACTTCTCAACACACGCTAGCAACGCGCCGGACGGTGTGGAAGGGAAATGGCCGCCGCCGCCCAATGTTGCCCGCGTGCAGCCTACCTTTGCGGTACTCTGATTTTCCAGTGACTCTACACTTGCCTAGCCCTCTTCACGGATTTGTTCCGCTGCTGCTCACACGAATGGTGCAAGGACGAAGTGGACGAAGTGCACGCGCAGCTGGCGCGCTCGCTTTTTTGACCGTATATTAGTACCGCAAAGCAAGCGCGATTCGGCCGGCCGCGCGTTAGCACACGACACGGCGAAGGCCGCACCTTCAGCTGTCACTGCGCTTGCGCGTTAGTTCCCCAAGCGACTGCGAGAGGCGCTCCGCGGAGCGCTGGCTGCACGGCGCGGTGTTTTAAGGTGGAAGTGGACGCCTTTGTACGTGTAAAAAATATGGGCACCACGTAGACATGTGCGCCGGACCCAAAATCGCCGGCGGCGGCGCGCCGTTGTTACCACCGGCGCCGGCGTGTGGACGGCGCGGAGTTCATCGGATCGGCGGCGGCGTGGCGCGGGGGGGGGGGGGGGGGGGGGAGACGTAGATTCAAGAGATGGTGGGGAGAAAATTTTGTCCCTTGAATTTTGGGGAAAAATCTGTTTCACCGAAAGGGCAAAGCAGTGAATACGATAGCAACATGTCATAATGTCATACGACTCTTCTTGGTCCGATCTCGCGTAACCCTACAATACGCTGGTGGATGGGAATACGACCGCTCCCGGGAGAGACGTGGTTTTCGTGCAGTTTCTCGTATCAGTGGACAACAGTGTTCCGGAATGGGCGCCTCCATTCCATTCCAATTCCATTCCGGGGAATTAGAACTTGCCACGATTCCATTCCTTTCAATTCGTCGGAATGAAAAAACTTAGCCCATTCTCATTCCGGGAATGGCTGGACAGTTCAGTTCCATTTGTGTAATTCGTGAATGTAGGAAGGCATCTTGATAGGTTATAGAGTTATGAATGAACGCCCATAAAGCTGTCGTCATCACATGCATTATTATTATTATTTATTACTTGGTTTGAATACACAGAAAACACGAAGACAGAATAAACAGGGAGGGAACAGGCTGACAACTGCCACCTAAAGGGGCACGAAGCCTGTCTCCTCCTTAGGGAGGGAAAAACCGTAGTGAAAAGGAAGAGAAAAGAAAGGAAAGAAAAAGAGGACAGAAAGAAAACACAGACGTAAACACAAATAAGCAGTCACATGGAAAAAATGACAGCATATCCACGTGGCGAATGATGATGAGTGGAGCGAAGCGACTCGCGCTGCAGCACGGCGATGGCATTGGCGCGAGCGTGGTCCTTCTTGATGGAAGATATTGTGACTAGATTGTTTGAGAACCACAATCTGTTGCCCACACCGCAACTATGGCCGAAACTGTTATCAAGGAAGTCCCGCTGGAAGCGCGCGTCGGCGCCTTCGGGCAGAGCCCGCCTGATGCGTTTTGCAGCCACTTCACGTGCTCGCACAGCCTCAGGCCGTGCCTGCCGGTACGCGCGCTTTCTCGCCGCTTCACGGTCCTTCACATTTTGAAGATCCGATTCGCGCCGCAGCCGTGCAGCTTCGGCCTCGCAGGCTCTAACGGCGGGGTCTACGCGCCGCAGCCGTGCAGCTTGTCGAGCAGCTTCGGCCTCGCGGGCTCGAACGGCGGGGTCTTCTCACCGCAGCCGTGGAGCTTGTCGAGCAGCTTCGGCTTCGCGGGCTCGAACGGCGGAATCTGCTTCGCGGCGTCGACGTGCAGCTTCGGCCTCGCGGGCTCTCACCTCAGGATTCTGTCTGCGAGCGTGCGCTGCCGCCGCCTTCCGTGCCCTCCATTCCGCAGCCTTGTCTTCCATCTGGCGACTCCGAGCTAAAGAGAAAGCGTGCCAAGAGGGAGCCTCATGGCGCGTTACATCTGCAATGTTGTCTTCGGGTGTCGTTGAAAACACGAGACGTAGCAAAGAAAAAAGAACGCCACACAGGCGAACACGCACGAGAGTCTCACTCGTCAACGTCGTCTTCTTCTTCTACTGCATACCAGAACGCGCGCTTCTCACGAGCTAGAGGTGGCTACTACAACGCTACAAACGGAGGATGGACAGACCCACGGCATAAGGAGCTTCGCCCCTAAAATGTCTACAAACGCGAAGCCAAATAGGTATTTTTTAAGAAAGTAAGTAGGGCTCGATCGGCCTGGTCACGCCGAGCAGCACAACCTCCCGTGAACAGGCAATCATCAAGGTTCGTACACTTAAGACCAATAAGTCCATATTTCATAGCAGTGCTCGCTGCATTAAGAACTGCAAAAGTACGCAAAAAACGTTACCGAGGTCGAAGGGTAGTCGCTTGGTGACATATCTAGTGCAGTACAACCACCCTACAAATTCCCATAGGGCCAGTTCTCTCGCTACTTATAGTATTTGCATGGCCAGCATGTTTGCACAAATGGTGATGTTTTAATATTGTTTAAGCTTACGTGTGTTAATGCTAAAATGACGACATAGCGTATTTTTAGGCTGACAAACGCAGTGTTCAAGAAGACTAAGCAGTATTGCCACACGTCTGGAGCGGTCGTGATTATGGAGAAAACTAAGAATTGGTTAATGGGGAACAAAACGCTCTAGATCTCCTGGTATTAGTTGGAACTGTGCACCGCTTGGACACCTTGTGCCTTGGCATCGAATACAGAACACTGGGTCGCAGTGCTCGTCAGCACTCATGCTTGTCAAGCGTGCCTCCCAAGCATGGCTGGGGTGAGGAGAACTTTCTGTGTTCGCCTGTGCAGAGGTATGCAGTGTCTTCCATGTCGGAAATGTTATTTGCGTGTGTCAGGTAATAAACTGCTGGTGAGATAAAGATCAGGTTGTGCATTGACAGGGTTCGTACAGGTTTCCAAGAGAAAAGTTCAAGAACTTTTCAAGGACCTTCCAAAAAATTTAAGGAACACGATTGTAGTTAACGGTAAATTTTATTGCACAACACAAATGATGTTCACTTCACTTATTGCACAGTTTCACTACATTAGAAGCTCTGAGACTCAGGGCAGGTCTTTCAGTTTCTTTTTCTATTTGTGTCCTCATGCTGTCAAGTTCGTCGGTCTTAACTTTTGCAGTCTTTTGCAGGCTGTTTGATTTCACTACATGTCTGATGTCCCCGGTCGCATCTGCCTTTTCGGCAAAGCCATCAACAGAGGTTATCAAATCAGCAACAACTCTTTCCAGTTTCTTCCTCTTCAGCTGCATACATTCAAGTTCCTGCATAATAAAGAGTCTTTTTGTTTGATTAGCATTTTCTTGGCCCTTTTTCTTTTCTGATTTTAAGTGTGCATCATAGTGCTGCCTCACTGCGGACACAGCAAGTCTGAGCTCTTTTGCTATGGCGACATTTAAAATGCCACCTGCCTTCTCCACTGAGTCACATATGACACGCTGTGAAATATAAGACAAGCCCTTCAAGTTCTCTACGGAGATTTGGCGGTTGACACTAAACTCCCGTTGAACGCTTGCTTGTCCATGGCTAAGAACAAGGAGCTTGACTGTTTTCCATAGCTCTTTGTAGGAGGGATGGAAACTCAAGAGTTCGCGAAAGAACTCATCTAGCCTGCTAACGCTCCTCTCAAAGAGGCGAAGTTCATGCTTGAACTCTTCCATCATTTCGGTGTACTCTGCAAGTACACATTCCCGCCGGCTGTCGCTCAGTCTTCCTGCCATGGTCAAGGTGTCTAGCACTTTCCTTAGGCTCACCAGGCATTGATCCGGCTTTGAGTCGCGGGTCTACAGAAGACAGGTTTCAAAGCAAAGATGACTTCAGAGGACATTTTATTTATTTATTTATTTTTACATACTGCAGCCCAGTTAGGGCTATCGCAGGAGTGGGCTTTCTGTACATCAGCACACACAAGAATACAACTCCTAACAACAAACAAACAAGAATACACTCTTAATAAACAAGGCGCAAATAAATACATTCATGCAAATAAAAATACAAATTACAACTTTTAATGAAGAAATCGCGAATCAATACATTCATGCAAGAAATCTTCTAAAGGCAATGATCTAGTTGACCCAGGCAATAGATTCCATTTTTCTATAGTGTGCGGAAAGAAGCTGAATTTAAATAGGTTAGTACGTGGATGGAACGCTGTCAGGTGGAGTGTGTGACTATTCCTTGTGGGTTTCAGTTTATGAGGAGACAGATATTCGTTAGTTAACGTGTAGCGTGGGGTATTAACAAGAATATCGAGCAACTTTAAGCATTCGAGATCGCGTCGCTCGGACAAGTTTTGTAGACCTAGCGTAGCAAGGTGAGAGGAGGGCGAGAAATTCCAGTCGTAACGGCGGAAACTGAAACGGATGGCTTTCTTCTGAACGGATTCTAATGTGGTGATGTCCGATTTTTTATGAGGGTTCCATACGGGCAGGCATATTCGAGGATGGGACGAATGAGCGATTTATACGTTAGCAATTTTGTTTCGCGCGGAGCATCTTTTAATGTACGATTTAGATAACCCAGTTTCTTTAAAGTTTTATTGCAAGTGTATTCGATGTGTTTAGACCAAGACATATTGGGTGTGAAGATGAGGCCTAAGTACTTATACTCGGACACACGTGACAGAGAGGAGCCATTGAAAGAGTAATCGAACAAAGAAACGGAGCTGCGTTTACAGAAGGAAAGAGCGACTGTTTTAACAAAGTTTATGTTCATTTGCCATGTGCCGCACCATCTGCAAAACTGTGCAAAACAATCATTAAGTAAAATGTGGTCATCATTGGTATTAATTACATTATATAGTACACAGTCATCAGCGTAAAGGCGGATTTTCGCAGACACATAATTGGGCAAATCATTTATGTACAATAAGAACAAAAGTGGTCCCAGGACCGAACCCTGGGGGACTCCGGATGATACATTCACAACAGACGAGTTTGAGGAATTAAAAGAAACAAACTAAGAACGGTTGTTTAAAAAGCTAGCAATCCAGTCAACTAAGGAATAATTGTTTAGAATAGCGTGAAGTTTATGCAGACGTTTAGAATGTGTAACAGAGTCGAATGCCTTTGAAAAGTCGATGAAAATTGCACCAATTTGGTAACCAGAGTCTAGAGCGTGCGAAATGTCGTGCGAGAATTCTACAAGCTGGGTTATTGTACTAAAACCTTGGCGAAAACCATGCTGGGCATCATTTAGGATGATATTATTTTCAAGAAACCCCATGATATGCTTAAAGATTATGTGTTCTAAAAGTTTGCATGATTGTGACGTTAATGAAATCGGGCGATAGTTTAATGGAGACTGCTTGCTGCCAGATTTATGCATAGGAAGAATTTTAGCTAATTTCCAAGTTGAAGGAAGAGTTGAGGTGCATAAGGACTTTTGAAAAATTACGGTCAAGTAGCGGCTGGTCCACTCACAATATCTAAGAAGAAAAATATTAGGAATGCCATCAGGACCAAGAGATTTCTTATTTCCCAAGCGCAAAATTAGGTTCATGACACCGTCGAGACAGGGAAATGTCACCGACTGATTTATTTGAACCATGTCGAAAGCTGGGGGTCTCCAAGTTGTCAGTAGTGAATACCGATTGGAAGTATTCGTTGAACGCATTGGAAATGGTTGAGGTGTCACTACATGGGACGTTATTTATAACAACTGTATTTGTGGCAGCTGAGGTGGGTAAACTAGATGCCCAAAATTTTTTAGGGTTGCTTTTCATTATATCTTGCAACGTAACTTTGAAGTGGCATTCTTTAGAGGAATTAATTTTGATCCGAAGTTCTTCTTTGGCGAGGTTAAATTCCTGTTTTTTAAGGGGGTCACCGTTTTCTTTTAAACGCCTCAGTCTAGCCACACGACGCGACAGGTGTAGTATGTCACGCGATATCCAGGGAGGGTGGGGGTTTTTCTTTTTCGTTTTTATCGGGACGAAGCGCTCAATACAAGTTGCCACAGTCTTTACAAAAGAAGCCACCAAGGAATTCACATCATCACATTCGCTGAGGCGTTCAAAATCATCAAAAGAATCTGCCAAAAGGTCTAGAACGGACGCGTCATCGGCTCGTGAAAAATTGTTCTAGTATTTTCTTGGTCGCAGCTGCCAAACATTGTTTGCACTACATTCTAAATTGAAACGCATCCTTTGCACTAGCTTTTGAATCCTTCAGTGCTTGTTCACAATTGGGACCAATATCCACTTTTTCAAGTGGAGCGTGGTTATCAACCTCCACCCTCAGCAGACCACCAACTCCTCCCAATGACGATAACACTGAGGCTTTCATGAATTTTAAACGGAGCTTCCGCACAATACTTTCAAGGTCTCTCCTAAGAAAGATCAAAAGTTTGTCGGACTGAAAGTCTTTCAAGAATGGCTGAATAATCGATGCGACACAGGGGGCGAAGTTCAGTTTTGCCAGTGTCAAGGAGTCATGACAAAAGTTATTCACATTTTCGAACGATGCACACTTCGGTAAGCTCACCTGCTTGCTTCTCGTGGACTCCACATATTTATTCATATCATTCCAGAGAAGCAAAGCTCTCTCAATCACAATTGTGTTTTCCACCCATCGATGGGACACAAATGGCAGAGTCAATTTGTTCTGGTGAGTGACGGTTGAAAAATCATCCCTTCGTGCAGGCGAGTCATGGAAGAGTGCACTCAAGCTTGACAGTAGAATGTCAGTGCCCCACTTAGAGGCTGCAACGCCTGCTTTATAAGCATTATGGACAGTATGGAGGCCACAGGTCCCCAAGTCGACACATTGGATCTGATGGTTTTCCTGAAAATGAGCTTGCATGTTCCTGAAAAATTTGAGGTTCACATTCGGCCCGTCCATAGAGATCTGAAGAATCTTGCCAAGTGGCAAATGCTCCAGAGCCTTCAGAATTATCTCCTGCATATCGTCTGCCGTGGAGTGCCCCATTAAAGCGGAGGTTTAGTACCTAGTGACCACCTTGTGTGAGGAGTCCCAATACTGCACATGCACGTCCATTCGCTTTTCTTGCAGGAAGTCGTTCATAGACTCGTCAAAAAGCACGACGTAATATTTGGACTTCTGTTCCTCTTCTTGCAAGCACGACAAGAAAAATGGCCTAAGTCCATGGCACGCAACATACGCACATTTTTTCTCGGCGCAAGAAAATGTTTTGGCCGCCTTGCTGTCAGGGAACATCCGCTTGAACAAGTCGCTGGTTTGTGCCGACGATCTGTACGGGTAGTGGGAGGTAATCACTTTCATTCTACACAAAATATCCGCATCGGTAACCACCTCGTGCGACTTGCAGGCGCTGCTTAGATCGATCGCTGGGGATGGAGCCGACCTAGTGGGCCGCTCACTTGTGCTTGCTGTCAGGTAGGTCTGCATCGAGTTCCCAGCTGCCATTTTCATACTTCCACAGTGCTTTGTACTTTCTGCGTGGCTCTTGAGAGCGGATTTGCCCATAGAAGCGATGTCGAAAGTCTTGCACAATGTGCATTTCGCACGGTGGGGGTCAGATGTATCTGGCGCAATCCAATGCTTATAATCATCGTTGCTGAGCCAAGCGCTCTGGAAGTTACATTTCCCAGGCATGACTCCGAATTATGTCACCTGCATGCACGATCATGCGAAATTCAACGCGCCCCGCAACCGACACGTGCAACACAAAACACCACCGGAGCACGAGCAAGCACTGACAAGCTACACAACGCACAATGTGGCCAACAGATGCTGCTGAGGTGGCTGAGGCTAGTGAGGGTACGCTGTATTTTTTTAGCGGGTTGCTGAGGGATACCACTAAAAGCGAAGCCAAAAGAAAACATATCAAACACTAGTAAAGTCCACTGCAACAAGCGCATTGATGCAACTTTCCTTTTTTTCCGGAGAGCTCAAGATGCTGTAGCCCCACTGTGGCCATCAGCTTATGCCTTCTGGCCAACCGAAACAAAACCAAACCAGATAGAAAAAAAATGGTTCTGCGGGTGCGCGCATACCTCGATCTCGCCAATCTAATACAGGCGGTTTGACCGTGTCTGACTTCGACTTCGCAATCGCGGTGTCACGGAACGCGGTAAGCAATGAAGTTTGCCCGGCACCACGCTCAACTGCCGTGAATTGCAAGTCGTGCAATCCGAACCTGAGAAAATCCCCAATATTCAAGGGTTTTCAAGGACCGGAACGAAATTCCAGGACTTTCAAGGCCTTGAAAACGATATTTTCAATTTCAAGGGTTTTCACGGTTTTCAAGGACCTGTGCGCACCTTGAAAAGTATTCGCCACTTTCGTGTGGGGACAGTATTGCAAAAAGGTGGGGGGGGGGGGATGAAGTGAGACGGCGCGCAAGCTAGTATACGAAAGCTTCCAGTGGACGCAAGCATCGCGCCAGCGTCAATACGCATGAAAACTTAGACAAGCGCTTTTTCGCATATGCGTGCGAGTCGCCGACAGCGATAGAAACAAGCACAAATAAGTGAAGGGTGGGGAGACAGCAGGTGGCTGGGGCGCCGCCGAGGGGGGAAAAAAAGTTGGCCACGTATCTGCGTGCTTCACTGCAAATGTCGTCTAAAGACGATATAACAGGCGCTGCGTGAGATATGGACGCCATCTGGAAATACGTCGGGAAACATCAGTGCTGTGTTGCGGGCTGGTAGTCCCGGCGCAGCAGCAGGCGAAGACCGGCGGGGACGCCAGCCAGCCTGACCACGCGGTTCGGCGCGAAGCGCTGAAGCATAAGAAACGCCCGCACTCAACGAGTACTCTCCACACACTCTTTTATTGACACGTCGCCTGGGTAAAAGGAATGCCAGAGCGGCGCCCCATAGCATTCGTACAGTGCAATACAGAACCGAAATCGAAACACAACAATGAGCTCATGCAGAGGGCACGGACGAAGTCAAGTTTACCGCGCAGTCGCATTTTCAGCGCAGCTTAAGAAACTAGGGTCTTTAGAATTAAGTATGTATGCATTTTCTATTAAAGGAACACACCACCTAATACTTGCCTAGTGATGTTGCGCCTCAGATATGCGTAATGTTTGCTTTTTGATCAACAACGTACACAAATATGAACCTAGTCAGCCGTTCAAGATGGCTGGCCCTTGGGCAAGTGGTTCAACTTTGGCCGGGTGGTTGAATCGAGGGATGTGCCGACAAACAGAAAGACAGACCAAAATTTTTCCGTTTAAGTATCCCAAGAAAGACTATCGTCTTTAATATCGTCTTTAAAAACTCACAAGGCGTAACCAACGGCATAGAACCGCGGTTACGCCAAGAATAGACACAACCTTCGGAGCAACACAGTCCATAAGAGGACCAAATTGTGGTAGACGCGTTGCTTATAAATGTGGCGTGCTTCTCATCAGCCAAGCCGTTTAAAAAATACTGCTTTCTTGTTAAATTCTAGGCTCTGACTTACTAATGTTTGACGTTTGAAAAACAGCGCGTAGACGAAAACGTGCTCTATTTTCGATAAAAGACGTAATTCCATTCCCATTCCATTCCGTGCAAAAGGTGCTTAATTCTATTCCCATTACATTCCTCCAAGCGTTGTCCCCTTTCCATTCCGGGGTCGCGAAAATGTGGAATGATTCCGGAGTCATTACAATGCCGGAGTGGCAACTCCGCAACACTGGTGGACACAGCACGAAGCGGTGAAATGACAGCGCGTATAAGGGTATACGGGCCGTTTGCTGATGTCTGCCGACATAACGACCACGCCCTCAGTCGATGTTTACAGTTGCTGCTCGTGCCCCCGCCCCCATTACCCCGGTGTCCCTTCATGCTCCATCGCCCAGCTAAAGACGATCGCGGCGTTTCCTTTCTGATTAAAAAGCAATTGACAGAAGGCCTTGCACGCGGGTTGATGTTATTGCATGTGCCCTCCATGCGAGAGAGAAGGTCAGCTTGTTTCATCGCTGCTTCAGTAGTGTTCCTCGCCAGTGCTCGCGAGCTTTTAGTCGCGGGTTGGTACAACATACGATGCGCGCAGCGGTGTTGTCGATTTGGACTTTATACGGAACAGTACAGCAACGGTGAAAAAAAATGTACAGAATGTCCATATAATTGTATCACAATAAAAAATACCCAAAAAACCGTGGAAGACGGCTCGCCTTTTTTTCTGGAGAGCTGCATCGTCTCCGCTGTATAGGGTTCGTCCGTTGGAAGAATAAAACAACCGCCGCCTTTTCCATTGGTTTCGTTCTCGCCTTCACCACGCTTCTTACAGGCAATATTTCATCGCCACATATTTCTTCATGAAGCACGCGTATACAGCACGCGTGACATTGTATACAATGTCGGCACGAAGCGTTGAGCCTATATGGATTTCGCGCTTGTAGGCTACACCCCGTTATCTCCGCATGCGCAGTCGGACACGCACAAAATTGAGCGAAATCAGTTGATTGCGTACGACATATAGTCACTCCAGACAACGAAGAAAGGGTGGCAACTCCATGGCAAAGCAGGGTGGGAGGCAATTCATAACTAATATTACTCGTATATGGAAAAATCGAGAGTGCGTACCGTAATGATGTCACGTGAATCACTGTAGTGGCGCCACGAAGTGCGCCAAAAAAGCGAGAAACGCCAAGAAAGAATAACGAGCTCAATTTTGCATTTTCAGAGCTTGTTTTGGGGCCCTTTAAAAACACACGGTCGATCCCTCCGTCATAGGAATCGGAATAACACGAAAGTAAAGCGTGCCCTTACAGAAGTAACTGAATGCTTAGTGCACATTGATATAAGAGAGTTTGCACAATGTATATTGATGTCTGGCAGATATATAATGACACTGTTTGACGTGTATGCATCTAGTTTTATGATTGGTGGTACATCTCCGCCCCGACGACTAACGTCCATGTTAAATGATTAAACAAACCCTTGTGGTAGCTGTAGCTAGTAGTTCACGGTGAAAGCGCAGTCAGAGAACGAGGTGTGATAGTCAAAAAATTCGGCAGATCCCACGGACTGTGGAAGTCGATGTTATGCGAAGCATGCGGCGGGTAGGTAACTGTGGCGTAACTTTTTTTACTGAGCGACACGTTACAAAATGACGCTAAAGATTTGTATATATTTTATACGCACACATATATATGTTGAAGATGTGCATATGTGTTATATAAGCAGTTGTTTACGGTTGGGTAACGCTGTGAATGACAACGTGGGTATTACCAACACCTGAAGCGGTAAGCAGATATGTAGTGCTTATACGCGTCCCGAGAACGCACGCGCGTTTCACGAACCCGTGTGCATGTGTGCAAGAAGTTCTTGACAGTTCTTGAACAAGGGCATCATCACCGTGATCAGTGAGCACCAGCAGCTGGTCATGACTTATTATAGGATCCTGTCGTGATCGTGGTGAAGAGGGGTCCATGTGTATTGAAGTATGTGGTATAGTAGAGCTGTTGGAATTCGTGGATGCCTCGGTCATTTCGTCGACAAATTGTCTGTCGACAGAGCCGGCGACACGTCGGAACCTGAAGCCACCTTTCGCGTTGGTGAGGCATAGGCCGTCGAGGCTGGTAGGCCTGGATAGTGCTACGTAGACCAACTTCAGTGGATGGTGTTTGTCCTATTAGTAGAGTACCTGGGCGTATGTGGCCTAAGTAGCCTAGTCTACAAATGGCTCTCAATCAATCTGACATCATCCTCGGTCAGCATGAGGCCGCCGCCCAGCCTCTTAAGAAATGAAGACGACACTGTGTCGTTCTGGTGGACGAATGGTACTTTACGGTGCGGTGATGTGGATATCATATGTAACTTTCGTTAAGGTATACCTCCGGGGTCGAGCGATGCCTCAATATAGCTTGCTGAATCAAAGCAATACAAACGTAATGTTTATTAGACTGCTATAATATCGGAGCCAACACTGGAACTACAGACGTCAATATCATATGACGCCTGTATCGTAGGAGTACACATCGTAGGAGTATCATGTAGTGTTTATTGCTTTCTTGTAAAATTAGATAGCCAGCACCACAACCACTATTGGCGTTGCACCGACATTACGCCTGCCCAGAATGTTTTTCCAAAGCGGTTTCTAGACCTGGCGTGGCTCAGTGGTAGAGTACCTGATTGCCACGCAGAATGCTTGGGTTCGATTCCTGCTGGTATCCTAATTTTCATTATTTCCATTCGTTGAGTCAACGCTGCCGATGTTGGTTTTACTTAACTCTCTAGCATTTAAGTTACCAATGTCTGTTCTCTCCGTTCCTGGCTAGACATAAACTGTCAATCACCTCTGGCGCATACCCAGACACCGCGGCCCGTGGTAAACGGGTATGCGCCACACGTGTCTAGTGGAAAGGGTTTGACGACGTACGCGAGAGGATTTTAACGTTATTGATGTCATGACCTGGCAGTCATATTCGTCAAGTCCTCTTACCGTCCCATGCAAATTTTGATCTACACCAAGTTAAGGAGGCGATCATGAGAGCACCCAGACGTAGGCGGCTAGATAGATAGATACGTAGATAGAAACGCTCAAAGTGCCAGAGGTTCGCTAAGAAATGCTTCGCATTTAAAAAGCGTCGCATATTGGACGCAGAACTTGGTCGCCATCCCGCGGCATGTTAAAATGTGATTGAACACCACGGCCGGACTAGAGGGAAACGCAAAGCGCGTCGTGCCACCCCGGTAGCCCGGCCGCAATTTTTCTCGGGGCGAGCGCGTGAGCATGGAACGCAGTGTTGCAGCCAGGTGAGGCAGGCACGCGTCGCAGAGCTATTTTTGGTTTGCATTAGCGTGATGCTATGAGCGAGGCCGACGCTTTTACGACGCTTGGGCAAAGGTCGCCACCTCGCGGTGTGTTAAGGCATTGACAAATTTCAACTTATATTGAAAACGCGCCGAATGGGACGGACGCGTAACGTGTTGCAGGTGCTAGTCGCGGAGGCCACAGCAATGACGAATTACTTTACCTTACCACTCCCAGAGGTCAACACCACCCAGCCGACCGGGAGAGTGGTAGATATAAAAGGCGCGTTCGTAATGCCTCCAGAGTCTGTGACCGTGGCGCAGTGGATAGCGTGCCCGGCATCTATTGTTGCGGACCGAGCGGTCGTGGGTTCAATGCCTGTTGACGGTACCTTTTTTTCTTTGCCATCTGATCGTGCATATTTTTCGACGTCATTTCCGTGACGGAAATACGTCACTGAAGTCCTGGTGGACCCCGGCATAAAACACTTTCGCGTTAAAAGACAGGGCGTGCAGACACGGACACAAGAGAGTAGTCAGGACACCACATACGCCGCTACCTACTGAAAAACCGCACAGCTGCGGAAAAGGAGGTAGGCACAGACACTTATCTGCACTTTCCCAGGCAAGAGGCGATGCCTATCAATCAGGCGTGCGTGGTAGCCTACGTGAGAGATAGCTGTTCACTCTCTTGACTTCTCTCTTGTGCCCATCTTTGCACCTCCTCTGTTTTTACCATGAGTGTCTACCAACTCGCTCAAGTATCTGTTATTCTATGTTTTTCATAGCCTTTACTTCTATATATCTTATCGAAAACTCGAGCAAAAATGAAACTAAAAAAGCGTACTAACGCATCGATATATATTACTTATCTAATTTATTTATCTACGCACAGTGTACTAGGTCCAAGACTCCATGAATATGCCATAAAGCGAGTTGCGTCGCCACCCTTTAAGTCTGGAGGACGCCGCAGACTTGAGGTGCAGGCAATAGCCGTGAGACTTCTGAAGGAAAGAAAGATGCGACTTCCGGAGAGGTATTCTCGATGTGTCCATCTAAAGGAGATGTCCACAGTCCATTTCGCCAGCGAGCATTTCGTTACTCGAAAAACCGCTGAGCCGTGATGTCACCTCGCTCTTGGCCACCTCGACGCACCAACCCACCAGCATCTTCCCACCGTAAGAAGAAAGTGGATGAAATGTACAGAAAAAGGAACTTGTCAAGTCTGAACTTGCATACGAATGCGTCCCAGATGTTTGAGCACGATGCACGGAATGCGTACTGACCTTCGCAGGTGCGTTACACGGGCGCCCGCATTAAACCCAATTCGATGGCTAGTGCAATTAGAGTTTATGCACGGCCTCCGAGATGTGCACCCAAAAGCAGATCTCTGGGGGCTGCGTTTGTTGCGCAAAGCGTATTACGTCCCTCAATAATAATAATAATAATAATAATAATAATAATAATAATAATAATAATAATAATAATAATAATAATAATAATAATAATATCTGGGGTTTTAAGTTCCAGAATTACGATATGATTATGAGAGACGCCTTAGAGGAGAGCTCCGGAAATTTTGATCATCTGGCGTTCCTTAACGTCCACTGACATCCCACAGCACCCGGGCCTCTAGCATTTCGCTTGCATCGAAATGCGACCGCCATGGCCAGAATATAACCCGCGACCTTCGGGTCAGCAGCCGAGCACCATAACCACTGCTCCACCACGACGGACCATTCCGTCCCTCTCATTTGTGTCAAGAGTTGTGAAAGCTTCGTGACGTCAAAATGGCGTTACGAAAGGAGAACTGGGAACAGGGGACGCGCTGCTCGCCCAACTCCAGTCAATCAGTGGCAGCCGAAATGTACAGTCCACTAGGGGGACACATTAAGAATAACTCCCCAGTTAGAAGTGTTCACTGGCATGCTGGGAATTGTGGCCAGAACATGGAGCACGAGGGGGGAGCCGCGTTGGAGGAGGTTGACCTGTGGGCGCAAGGCGCGCGTGCTCGTCACTTTCTTTTTCCATGTGCCCACCACAAATAGGAAACTAAACAGGAGCATGATGGAAATTGTGACACGAACCTGAGCAGGTAGCGGCTTCATAGGGCGTTGGCTTGTGGACGCTAGGCGCACTCCCTCCTAATTTTTTTTCTCCAAGGTGTAAGCGCAAAGTTGGAGATCATTCTGTGCCTCTCATTTGTGTCGGGAGTTGTGAAAGCTTCGTGACGTGAAAATGAGAAAAGAACTGGAAACAGAGGGCGCGCTGCTCGCCGAGCTCCCGCCAATCAGCGGCGGCTCAAATCAACAGTCAATTACATTGATACATCGAGAATAGCTCCCTCAGAGATGTGTTGTATTTTATGTCCCGATTCCCCGCTCATAATAAAAGAAAAGACAAACGGCGGCGCGCCGCAATTACAGCGCGGTGGTGGCGCCATCTCTCTCGGCATTTCGGCGACGGCGCGAGCGGCGTGAGCAAGAACAGGCGCCGGCGGCGGCGTGGCGTGGCGGCGCACACCTCTAGAAAAACGTATGAAAGAGTACACTCTTTACAAAAGGTATATTTATTGTCTCAGACAACAGGTGACATAAACAACCTTTCGAATGAGGCAACAAGAGCTATTTAGCCCTTTCGCGTTAATACGTATTAATGTTTGTCAGATACTGTCATAGCGCATCTTGAGATGGTCCTGATAGCCCCTAGGCACACCCCTACAGGAAAAAGTGCACATACATGCTCAGCTGAAGACAGATACTCATGTCAAAGGACTTGCCTATTTGGCTTTGCCGACAGTTGTACTATAATGTAACGTGTGATATGGTGGCAACAACTCCTGAATCTAATTCATACATGCACAGCCTCTGCCAGCTGCCTGGCTGGTGGCAATATGCGCACTAAAGAGTATGTATTGCAGCCAAGCTTAGCTACTTGGCCGAGTGGATGCGCTTATGACGCGAAAGGCTCCCTCTTCGGGCAAATTTCTTGCCACATACATCGCACCCATGGGTTCGCTCGCCGCTGTGGGTTAGAACATGCTGTTTTAGCGTACTAGTCTGCGCAAATGCAGCAGGACAGAGGCGGCATAGATACGGCTTCTCGCCTGTATGCGTACGGGTGTGGTCTGTTAGTACTTGTTTAGAGCAGAATTTGCGGCTACAGAATTGACAGATAAACTTCTTTAGACCTGAGTGAATATTCTTGTGCTGCGAGAGGGCGCATCTTTTTGTGAATCTCCTACCGCATACATCGCACCTATGAGGTCGTTCACCGGTGTGGGTCAGAACGTGCGCCTTCAGAGTACTCGTCTGCGAGAATGCAGCGGGACACAGGTGGCAGAGGTAAGGCTTCTCGCCTGTGTGGGTGCGGATGTGCGTTGAGAGCGCTTGTTTAGAGCTGAATTTGCGGCTACAGAATTGACAGCTAAACTTCTTTAGACCTGAATGAATATCCTTGTGCTGCGAAAGGTTCCCCCTTAAGGCAAATCTCTTCCCGCATACATCGCACCTATGAGGTCGTTCACCGGTGTGGGTCAGAACGTGCCCTTTCAGCGTATTCAAGAGCGCGAACGTAGCGGGGCACAGGTGGCAGGTGTACGGCTTCTCGCCAGTGTGCGTGCGGGCGTGCCTCCGGAGTGCGTCGCTGCGGAAAAATTTTCGGCCGCACACGTGGCAGGCGACCGTCTTCTTCCCCAAATGAGTCAGCGCGTGGTACGCGAGGGTTGCCTTCAAGGCGAATCTCTGTCCGCAGTCGCTGCACTCATGCGGTCGTTCGCCGGTGTGAGTCAACATGTGGCTTTTCAAAATGCTGCTTCTGGTGAACGTGGCCGGGCAGGACGAACACTCGAAGGGTCTCTCGCCCGTGTGCGAGCGACTGTGGATCACCAGGTTCTTCTTCTGCGAGAATGTCTTGCCGCACACGTCACATGCGTGCCGTTTTTCGCGTACGTGAACATACAAGTGTGCTCGCAACTGCGACTTGCGTTTGAAAACTTTCTCGCACAAGCCGCACTGCAAGGACCTCGTAGCCGTAAGCTTGCCCTCTGTGTCTGGTTGCGAGACATTGACCTCGTCAGGGAACCTGCGAATGAAATAAAAAAATTATCGATATGATGTGAAGATGTGGGCGCAGAAGTAAGGCGCTGGTTACTTCTTAGCTCTTGAATGGATCGAGCATAGAAGACTACAAATAAATGCACAAACAGCAGAATAAGAGAAACAATCACAGCATATCCACGGAGTGAATTATGATGAGTGGGCGAAGCTGCGGAGGTTCATCGGTAAACCGTGAATCTTCCGTAAATTCTGCCCAGTACATCATCACCGACGTGAGATCGGGCGCGTTTATACTAAAGGTTCGATGAGAGTTATGACGACTTGCAGCTCACTTTAATTTTACATGTACGCTGTGAATTTTCAATGTTTAATCACGCACAGGAGAAATCGCACACACGCAGTACCTTGGAGGTCAAAATCCAGTGCCTATATATACGAGGTGGTCAGTGAACGGTTGTGCAGCGCGAGCGGTCGGTTTTTTCAATCAAGACGCTGCCGCTACGCTGCCTCGCGAAGATAGGGGGGGGGGGACCTTAGGAGGACCATGAGGTGATGCGAAGCAGGAGCACTTGCACGATTGCGTTCCGTTGGCGTTCGTTGGGCATGCTACCGACCTCGCGTCGTGGAACGCCAAGAGGGACGCTACGCGCGTCGTATCTTCCATCTAGCGGGGAACGCGGTGGACAGGCGGGCGAGAGGGGGGCAGCGTAGGAGAGGAGAGAGCAGGGGAGGGGACGCGCATGCGCTCGAGCTCATCGCGGCGTTGCGCAGGAGACAATTTCGGCATGTCTAGCCCGCGTTTCAGAGGAAGAGTGCAAAGGGGGAGGGGAGAGGGGAAGGGGAGAGGGTGAGCTGAGAGGGAAGGGGGAGAGGGGTGGAGGACATGGGGAATGGTGAGGGGGAGTGGAGAGGAGGTGTGTGGAGAGGGTATGCGCATGCGCAGTAAGGGCGGGCACGCCGCACACCATCACCAGCACCGGACCGATACTGCCGTTTACTGCCGGCTGCCGGGAGATATGCCGGACAAAGGAGACGTGACAAGGTTAGACTAAGAGGAGCTACGCCACTAAAAAAAATGACTGATCCCTCCGTCATAATAATCGGTGTAACACGAAAGTTAGACGTCTCTTCGCAGGAAAAACGCATATTGTGCAGTGATATATGAGAGCTCTTACAATGTATATTCGTGTTTGTCAACTATAGCACCCTTTCACGTGGATGAACCCACGTTGACGCCTAGTGGCATGTCTCCATCGCGACGACTTACGCGATGATTAGGTAAATCGTTGTGGTAGCTGAAGTTGTGAACATATATTTCGACACAGCAAATGGTGAATGCCCCGGAAAGATGACATCAACAAGCTCATAATCAACACTGGTACCCGATAAGAACTTCTTCAAAACGTCGTCAATTGAGGACAGAAAGGGCACGGTGTGCTCTTTCTAGCAATGGGTAAGCGACGCCTGTGCTCATGCATACAGTACCATTGCGCTTCAGCAACAGAGGAGGTAGTGGTTCGTAGCTTGAGCAGCAAACGCGTGCGTCCCGCTGCCTGTCTCGCTCCAGCAAGGCACGACATTCGCCCGTCGAATTATGTCCTTTCAGCAACGCGTATTACAGCAGTTCTTTAGTCGGTGCTCTCGCAATCGAAGCAGTCAGCGGCGGAGAAATCCGTTGGTGCATGTGGAAGTTATGTGCCGGTGAACACTGACACGAAACGAAAGGCAAAGAACGTAACTGCGTCTAGGGCGCATCGGCGACGCCAGCGCGGCCAGTGTCCCTCGCTGGTATCGAGACGCTTTATCCATGACCTCCGATATCAAGCGCAATCTCGGAGTAAGCGCTAGAAAGTGTCAATCGTGATTCATTACTCCTTTTCACCTCTCACAGGAGGTGGCACTGCCCCGCTGTGCCCCCCAAACCTACACCACCACAGAGCACCGTGCGAGAGACAATGAGTGAAAGATATAAGGCGCATTCGTGAAATGTCCAGCACCTGCCAAGGTAGCTTAGTAGTTAAGAGTCGGGCGCTTACCGTCCCGGCCGCAAGGTCGTGGGTTCGATTCCCAGCGGTGGATCTTTTTCTGTGTTTTTTCATTCACCCGTCGGCGTCAATTTTTTCAACACGATATCCACCACCACAACCATATTCACACCATAACCATATTCACACCAACACCATGTTCAACACCATAGCGGAAGTATTTGGTGGACCCCCGAATAAAACACTTTTGTGTTAAAAGAATCGGGCAGCTTCGCACTGATGGTGCCAAGCCTGAGGCAAGAGCGGAGTCTCGCTTTCATGCTATGTCTCTCTATCTGTCCACTTCTTTCTTTCTCTGTTTTTTGCTATCTATCATTCTTTCTTTTAGATGGGAAGCATCTTATGGCGGAGTTCAAACCGGTGGTGGTGGTGGTGGTGTGACCACCCTTACTGCGCATGCGCGAACCCTCTCCACACACCTCATCTCCCACTTTCCCTTCTCCCCTTCCGCTCTCCCACGTGCCTGCTCTCTCCTTCCCTTCTCCCCTCCCCTCCCCTAACTCGCATTACCTCTCTACTTCCCCTATCCCCCTCTCACATTCCCCACGTTCCTCCTCTCCCCTTCCTTTCTCCCCTCTCTCTCACATTCCCCCACGTTCCTCCTCTCCCCTTCCTTTTCTCCCCTCTCTCTCACATTCCCTCTCTCACTACCCCCTCAACCTTCCCCTCTCTCACTTTCCCTCTCTCCACATCCCTCCCCCCTCTCCCTCTGAAACGCGGGCTCGACATGCAGAAACCCTGCTTCGCATCGCCTCATGGTCTCCTTTAGCGGAGATGGCGTAAAGACAAAATCCGAAATGCAATTAGTAAATTCCCTCTAGTCATCACGGAGCTGAATCCCCGCATATGGGCAACACAGCAGTTAACACATCATAATTCGCCTGGATGCCTTTGAGTGGCGCCCTCTCGCGTGTGACGTCACAGAGAGGACTCGGCTGCCGCTCTTCGCGCGCGCGCTCGCTACATGAAGGCTGCACGACGATGCCGGCCAGTCTGTCCGGCTCGAGCTATTGAAACATTAGTGAGCAAGTTCGTAAAGTAATTTGGACTGAATGATCAAGCAATATTCCCAGAGAAATCGAGCGGAGTTACTGCCAGAAGCGCGTTCAGTGTCGATTTCTCCTGGTGTCGTCTGTTAGCCATCAATGTGTACATCTGATAGTATCGCGACGATTTCTTTTCGCGACTATTCTCTGGCCATTCAAAGGCGCCTCAAAATTACCTTACGGCCCGTCTTCGATCACTGACTTCAGCGTTACGCCTTCGGCTTCCCTGTCTGCGATAAAGCGCAACATGCCATTACCGCGTGGTGCGCGTGTTCGGTTGCTAAGCCTGCTGGTTCGGGTCAATTCCTTTGTTCGGAGTTTTGAGCGCATGGCAAACGACGTGTGATGTCATTCAAATAACTTAAATGGTTGTTACATGCAACAACCTTTGATTAAATCCATGTTTTGAGCAGCTGCCGTGTAAGTGCGTCGTAAGTACTTGAAACTTAAACAAGAAAGCAAAAGGTTGAGAGCACGCGTCAAAACCAGATGCACGACGGTGATATGAAATACTGGTAAGGTGGGAGGGGTGGTTCTTTTTTGCAGCTTATTTTAACCATTACGGTTATAACCCTTTAAGTCACGAATTATGATGCACTGTCTGCAAATGCATCAAACTTCCATGACATGATTTCAAGGAACTCAGTATTACATTCCAAGAAATAAAATGAAGGAATGTGTGGTTTTGTGTGAGTTACAGTAATTAATGCTAATTAGCGTGTAATTAAATACCTAATTATTCTGCAATCACTCAGCTTCAATCCTTGCATAAAAGGAATCAGCTATTAGGCCCAAAATGCATGCACAGTTTGTTTTTTGGTTGTACGCTTTTCGAGCGAAGAAAAAAAATACTCTTGACGGTCGCCCTGAAACGTCGCACGTCGAACGATCGTCGAACATGGTAGTGTCTCGAGCAAAGTGAGAATCTGCAGCAATATACAGCATCATGAAGTTAAATAAGCGCTAGTTGTCCACTCAGAAAGCCTGCACGAATGTACACACTAAGTTTCAAGTCATTTGAAGAAACAGGCGGTGCGTGATGCGACTTCGAAGTTGATGTGTACATATGTACACACCGTGACTGAAAGGGATAAATCAACGTTTGCTGACTCGTTCATGGTCGTTTGAAAGTAAGCTGAAGAGAATTAGTGCAATCATACTGACGTAGATAAATGCAATGCTTTCGCATCGAAACTCGTAATAAGATGCATTTGCAATAATGCAAATCACTTTCAGCGGTCGACTCCTGATACGACATGATGCGGTCACTGTACTAAAAAGACTCACAGGGTCCCTTATGCATTTGCCTATGATGACTCGAAGGCGATGGCCATCATCTTCTATTTCTTCAGTCGATGTATTGTTCTTTCCCCGCCTCCCCTCCGAATGCTTTCTGGACGTAACGTAGTTTTGCGCTGCCTCCAGGATCAGAGGCATTGCAAGGTTTCTACACATCACCTGGTTTTGCATTGCCTAGATGGTCGACCCACTGATCACGGAGGCAATGCAAATCGACGATGTAATGTGATGGTGTCATCATGTGACGTGTCGTTATGACGTAACAACTTTTTGCGGTCTGCGATGTGATGAGGACGTGATTAGGTGAAGTGATTCTGTGATGATTTTTTTTTCGTCACTCGTGTTCACGCTGCCGACTCGTGACCCCGGCGGTCAAAAACAATACCCAGCCAGAGGGGGCCAAAAGAATGGTGGGACAAAAATAACTTTTATTTTCAACCATGTTTATAACGGCAATGTTTCCGAATGGAGATTATAGAAGAATGTTTTTGAATTAGGGGGGATATACACCTTGCCCACTCGTTTCAGCACATTGGGGCCTGGAAGATAGGAGTACAGTAAAGGGTACAACGGAGGCGCGATACTGTGCACAGGTATTTTGCGGAAAAGCAAGCTTTAAAAACCGAACAGCAAAGTAAACTACCCGCACGAATACCGACAAACACGGACGTTCGGAGAAGTTTGAAGAAACAGCTAAGTCGGGTAAGCAATCAAGAAATGTAACTTGCAAGGATGAACAGATTACAGGATGGGAAGTGACACGAAAAAAGAAGAATCAGGAAACTGTTTGCCATAGATAAAGATATACTAATTCCAATCCACCCTCTCTAACAGGCTTGAATATGTTGTCACAACGCATGGTCTCAAAAGTCCAAGACAATATGAAAGTTGCGAAAATATCGATGAAAGCGTTGTACATGAAATCTTTCACAATGAATAAGTTGTAATACGCAGTAAGGCTTCGTTGCTGGAAAAGCATTGCAAGGTTCAGCTCCACCAAATGTTGAAAGGCGATGGGGATGTCCCTGTCGTTCAAGCTTAGGGACACGCTCCTTCCAGTAATGCCCACTGAATCTATCCGCATCTAGCCGTATACCGCGGTACTTTGGTGGAATTCGTGTCCAAGCAGTCCCTGCAAATTGATTCGGCGTACTACCCCACGAGCCAAACCATAGGCCTAAACTCTTAGAGACACTTAAAAGAGCTCCTGATGGAATGCCAATTTTCTGTAATGTGGATACGTCATTTTCTACCCTTGGCTTATCTGTGCAAAAGAATGCAACAGCGTACATTCCCACCGCCTCATCCGAAATTAAGCAAGAAACAGTCTGTCGAATGGCGGCAGTTACAAACCCGATCCTACCCGAGTCCAGCTATCATGCATGTAATACACCCAGACTTATACACGACAGACAAGTGTAGACATTGTGACTCTAGAGCCACCTTAGAGCACATACTATGGGGATGTCCAGACATAATAAACAATAGCTGTGATGCAGCCTTAAACAGCGACAGCCTCCGCGCGCGCTGGGAGTCTGCGTTGCTCAGCTCGGACCTGGAGCAACAACTCTGGGCCGTCCAGCGAGCCGAGGAAGCCGCCAAGGGCCAGCAACCCTTGGCCGAAGCCTAGGCGGGATCCAGGCCCATCCCACCAATTCGCAGGGCAATCAATAAAGTTAATTCATCATCATCATCGTCTGCATAACTAATACTTTAACTTCATTGCTTAATATATTGAAGCCGTGAATACACCTGGACTGTATTATGCTCAAGCACAACGCCTCTAGATAAAGGGCAAACAGAAAGTGGTGACATTGGGCATCCCTGTTTTACCGAATAGCAAATAAAAACAGGTTTCGAGAGTTGACCGTTAATAATCAGACGAATCGAACATTTATTATAACAAAGTCTAACGCCTTTAAGCACAATAGTGCCAACATTGGCATGTTCCAGAAGAGAAAAAAGAAACGAATGACGATCAAAGGCTTTTGCAAGGTCTACCTGTAGCATTACAAGAAGTTTTAACACGAAAGTGTTTTATGCCGGGGTTCACCACGGTTCCACTGACGCATTTCCGTCACAGATATGACGTTGTAAAATATAAAGGCTAACATATGGCAAAGAAAAAACTACAAGAAAAAGTTCCGTCACCGGGAGTCGAACTTACGACCTCTCGATCGCCAGCGCGCAGCGCGAAACGACTCCGCCACGGACGGCATGTTCTCTGCTATGCTAACGGCGAGCTATTTATGTACACCATTTGCCGGTGGTGGTACTCGGAGATCGGCGGTACAGCGTGTTTTCGTTATCACTAGTGAGATGGCGTGAAGGGCTCGAAGAGCGCGCTTTAAAAGTCGTTCCCCACGCGGATTAGCGCGCGCCTCGACAGGGCGTGGTCGCTCGTGCGGGCGCTTATCTCGTGATCTCGGTGGTTTGTACGTCTTGCGCTCTGCCTGCAAGTTTCCGTTGAGAGCACAAAGGTCACCTAGCTCACTGCAGCGGCCGCTTTTGCGAAAGGAGCGCGCTGCTCACACAGAAATAAGTTACAACTGTGGCAGTTCGCGCTCATCCTGTGTATGTTCGTTTCGCGCGTCCTTTCTGCTTGAGCAGCGCATTGCAAGTTTCGAGCGGCTTGCCGTTCTTCGCGTAACATTACAATTTGATGCTGTAGCACTCACTCCTTCGCGCTTGGGGCCAAAAAATTCACAGCAAAACGCTCAACTACGTCTGTGAAGACACGTTTCGCTTTCGTGTTATACCGATTCCTATGACAGAGGGATCAGCCATGTTTTTTTTGATAAGCATAAGAGTACTGAAGAACTGTACGAGCACCGTGCATATTGTTTTGTATAGAGCGGCCCCAAATTCCACATGTCTGATGAGACCCAATGAGAATCCACATCACAAAGTGCAACCTATTCGATAATACTTTCGCAAAAATATGTAGTCGACGTTTGACATCGATATTGACCTGCAACCTTTGACAAAGCGAAGTTTTTCCTTTTAAGGGCATTTTCGTATTAAAACAGCGTAGCTTCTGCAAAAAGACCACGGCAGTGTCTACATGTTACAGCTTGTTTGAAAAATATCGAGCAATATTGGAGATGTATGGTCGCCCATTTGATGTCGTCACCGATCGTCATGCACTATGCTGGCTGTCGTCATTGAAGGATCCCTTGGGCCGTCTCGCGCGCTGCGCACTCCGCCTGCTAGACTACGACATCCGCGTGCTGTACCGGAACGGACGCCAGCATGCTGACGCCGACGCCCTCTCGCGCCCCCCCTTGCCTGGCGACAATGCCTCCCGCTCAATATCTCACATTACTGTTTCTTCCATCGACGTTCACACCATCGCTACCGAGGAGCGCAAGGATAAATAGATCACCCCGCTGATACACTTGCTCACTGATCCGTCGGCAACACCAACCACTCGCGCTTTGCGTCGTCAAGCCCACCATTTCGCCATTTGTGATGACCTACTGTACCGACGCAATTACAACGCCGACGGCCGCCAGCGGCTACTTGTGATAGCCCGAAGTCTGCGTGCTGAAATATCCGAGTCCTTCCACTCTTATCCGCAATGTGCGCACTCTGGGGTATCAAAAACTTACCACGCAATTGGACAACGACACTTCTGGCGAGGGATGTACCGCTACGTGCAGAAGTTCGTCCGCTCCTGCCTCGATTGCGAACGCCGAAAATCTTCACCGCGCGTGTCACCAGTCGGCCTACAACCATTACCTTGCCCTAACCGTCCGTTTGGCCGCGTGGGCATCGATTTGTATGGACCACTTCCTCTGACGTTGGCTGGTAATCGTTGGGTCATCGTCGCCGTTGACCATCTAACGCGATACGCCGAAACCGCTGCGCTCCCAGCGGCTACAGCGCGCGATGTTGCCTCCTTCCTGCTACACCGATTCATGCTGCGTCACGGTCCACCCCAGGAGCTTCTCAGCGATCGAGGCCGTGTCTTCTTGTCGGAAGCCGTCGAAGCCATTCTCAAAGAGTCACATGCTACCAACCGCAGCCGAATGTCCTAACCGAACGCTTTAACCGCACGCTCGGCGACATGCTCTCAATGTACGTCGCCGCCGATCACACAAATTGGGATGCCATTCTGCCCTTCGTCACCTACGCCTATAATACCGCCCCTCAGAGCACTACTGGTTTTCACCCTTCTTCCTATTGTACGGAAGGCACCTGTCGCACACCATTGACACGATACTACCCTACAAGCCGGATCCGTCTGATTGTGCGCCTATTTCTGACACAGCTAGGCTCGCTGAAGAGTGTCGCGAGCTTGCCAAGACATTTAGGACGCAGGAACAAGAGCGGCAGAAGAGCTTTCGCGGTGGCACCACCACTTCTGAGTCCACGTTCCTCTCCGGAGCGCTCGTATGGCTCTCGGTCCCTACCAATGCAACTGGCCCCTCTTCAAAACTACTGCCGAAATATGAATGCCCCTACCGGGTCGCCGAGCGCACATCCCCGCTGAACTATCCGATCGAACCCATGGAACCAGCTTCGGCCATACGCCGTCGCGGGCGCGACATAGTCAACGTGGAACGCCTCAAGGCCTACTATTACCCACTCATAGTGACGAGCTGTTAGGTCGCCGGACGGCTCCCTTTTCGTACCGGGGCAATTGTGGCGAAGCAATTGGCACGGTTTAACGGTTGCGCTCTCCAGCAGCTCCTAGTGGGTTGTCCTCTTCTAAACGCCACTCGCGCTCGGAGCCCGTGTTTTTGCCTTGACTATCGCCATAGCGCATTCTCGCCGAGTGCCGTCCAATAAACAGCTTAACAGAGAGAGCATTTGTTTTAAAGCTTTGTAAAATTCAGCAGAAATGCCATCACGGCCGTGTGTTTTAGATAAAGGTAAGTTGTCGATTGCCTGCTCAATTTCCTGCATTGGATTGTAATGGGACTACAAATGCCTTCACAATCATCGTCCTTCAAGGGGCTCAAAAGAGAAACAAAACTAGCTTTAGGGTCAACATCACGGTCATCAGAGAGAGCTCTAAATAAACTTCCATTGTACTTTTCAAACGTCAAAGTAATGTGTCTTGTATATCTTATAAGAGCACCGTTCGAGTATAGGTCTGGGATTACTTTAGAAATTACATGGCGTTGTTCATCAAGTAAAGCGTGACTCGTCGATTGCTCAGCATTCAAGGTCCACCTGTTTCCAGATCGAATACGCGCCCCTCTGTAGCGGGCAGCATCAAATCTTTCAAGTTGACATTTAATGCTTTCAATTTCATTACTGTAGAATGCCGCATTTCCCATTCCATCTCATAAAGGTTGCAAAGGCTTTTGGAGTGCCTTTTCTTGATTGTTTTTATAATAAGACCTAATAGCTCCATTCTCTCGAGCTATAACACGAACTTCTTGTTCAAAAGGTCCCAAGCAGCGAATATATGCAAACCTATTCAGAAAAAATGCATCAGTGCCGTCTGAACACGATTCATGAATTCCTGATCGCATAGAAGCTCTGAGTTTATCTTGCAAAGGGCCTGTTGCGGTCGGGATTGGTTACGATGATTTGCACCGATTTGCGCAATAACAATACAATGATCTGATAACGACAGTAATTCCGTGTCACAGGACATTTGAGGGGACAGGATTGATAATGGCACATAAATCCGAACAAGCCGAGCATAAGAAGATCCCTGAACTCTTGTATATTTAGTTAATTCACCAATGTCAATTAGCCCTGCGTTATCTACAATACTGGATAAAAGCTCGCGACTCCTCCCTCTTCCGCCATTGGGGTTCTTACGATCATTAGGGTCGCACACACAGTATAAGTCACCCATTAGCACAGTGCGTCGATCGGAGTCAATTAAATGAGACACTTTTGGAATAATTCAAGTCGTTTTAACGCCTTTATAAACGCATATAGGTTGATAACACGCCAGAGCGCTCCTTGCAACACAAAATCACAGCAGATTTATCGGCCCTCATTATCAACACTAGTGCTTATTGCCGAACAGGGTAGACGTTTTCTCAGAAACAGCCAACAACCCGCAGATAAACCTATTGTATGTGAAACACACACGTTATACTCAGACAGAAAAGACCGCAGGGCTCTCTCAGTCTCTTCGTCGCTCTCGATCTTTGTCTTCTGGTTGGCGACAGTCGAGACACTTTCGTTTGAAAAGTTTACGGAGCTGCGCCTTTTTCTGCGATGACCTAAGGCCGCGTACGTTCAAGGTTACAAAGTAGCTCAAACAGCGCCATGGTGGCTAACTTCTATTGTGCTTATTGTCCCGTTTGGTCAGTCCTGGAGCTTGACGGTGAGGCTTCCCTTGAACACCTACCAGGACTTCTAAATCGAGATCGCCGACACTTTCCTTTGTGCGTAGACGTTCGGCGAAGGCCTGTCTTCCTACTGACAGAAGCTGTCAATTTCCTTGCTTGAATTTGAGCTCTACGCCACCCGGTGCTTAGGCATTGCTGCATCCACAGAAGCCTGCATGTCATCTTCTAATACCGAGTGCTGACCCGAAGGCCGCGGGATCGAATCGCGGCCACAGCGGCTGCATTTTTGATGGAGGCGATAATGTTTGGAGGAACGTGTACTTAGATTTAGGTGGATGTTAAAGAACCCCAGGTGGTCGAAACTTTCAGAGCCCTCCACTACGACGTTGCTCACAGTCATATCGTAATTTTGGGACGTAATACGCCAGATAATAATATTATCTTATAATACCACACCGTCATGAAACAGCTTGCAGTTGCTTAGCTCGGCTATGCCAGGATATACGTAGTGTTAGCAAAGGTTCAGCTGATTATTCTTAGCTTTCCAGATTGTTTACGATTATTAGCCTTCTTCTGTGCATTATTCGTACGCTGAACCGTTAATTGCCAGGCAACTACTTCGGGATCCGATGAGATAAGCTTCTCGGCTCTTCTGCGCCGTCGAGGAGCATTTGCGCTCTCCTCCTCCATGGCGTTACCCACCTGCAACGTCAGTCAGAGGCACTATCAAGCGGCCCCAGCGCAGTGTCAGACGGCGACTGCACAGCGGAGGGGAATAGCTGCGCGCGCGCCGGCGCCACTGTGTCTATGGCTATGACGTCACTCCTCTCGAATGCGGCGCAGACCAGCAGCGGCGAGCCGCGCGCGGCGGTGGCGGAGTCCGCGCGCGCGCCGGCGCCAGCGTGTCTGCCGCGCCTACGACGCCACTCCTCCCAAACGCGCAGACCGGCAGCGGCGAGCCAGGCGCGGCGGTGTCGGAAAGCGCGTGAGATGCCAGCTCCGGTGACGGAGCTGTGTGACATCACTGATCCTCACGCATGTCCAGCACGGCTGATGACCCTCCACGCGAAATCGTCTCCCGCTTGGCAAATGCAGCTAACGCTCCAAAAGTTGCTGTGGAACTGCAGTACAAGCAGGTGAAGCATCTTCAGCGCCATTCTTCCAGGGGCGTAGCCAAGGGGGGGGTTGGGGGTTCAACCCCCCCCCCCCCCCGAAATTTTTCAGTCTTTCTTGCGTATATAGGCACGCACACATACCAACGCACGCACGAACATACATAAACAGTGATGCTACTGAGGACTTCTGATTTGGAGCAATTTTTGGAGCAGCAAAATATCCGTTTTGGAGCACTTTGGAGCAGCAAAAATTTTCATCTTGGAGCACTTTGGAGCAGATAATTTTGCATCTGGGAGCACTCTGGAGCAGCAAATTTTACATCCTGGAGTGCACTACAGAAGCATATTGCATTAACATTCAAGCCCCTGAATATTATTATGGGGCTCTTATGAAGGCTAGAAATATTTCGATTCATTGCAAATCTCATGGAAAAAATAATCTCAGGAGAACGCCATACTTCACTCGCTAGTGAAAAAATAAGGGCTCATGCAATTGAGTGTTCTAGATTAACCTCTTCGGCGATTATTTTCGACACTAACAAATAAACAGAAATCCGGATCAATAAAATTGCGTTTTATGAAATAACACTCTAAATACGCCTATGTAGTTATGAGCAGACGTGGTAGACAAACGCCGTGATGTACAGCAGTGCCTCAATGCTAAGAGCCACACTGTCCCTAATGCATTCCCCTATGAAAACAAGGCGAAAGCCAGGTTCTTTTTCTTCTCGATCGACAGGTAGATCCTCCCCCTCCCTCTCTGCAAGCTTTGTGCACCTCACTTGGTTTTGCGCTAGCTCCATGATCGGCGCACCGATTACGGAAGCAGTGTAAAGCGACGATGTCCTGTGATGACGTCATCTCGTGACATCACGATATATGACGCCATGATGACGTCACAAGTTCTGACGATCTATGACGTGATGATAACGCCATCACATGATTATTTCTTGCATCAATTGATTGACGCCGCCGACGGTCAATTTTCGTGTTTGATAAAGCATCTAAGGCTTTCGCATTAATATTGCGTATTGAACGTTAACAGCTTGGCCGTTAACAACCTGGCCTTACATACCAAACTGTCCTCCACCATGTCACATATGTGCCATTCGCGAAACAGCTTCGCTTATCATCCACTTCACAGAGAGAAATGGCTCCTCAATATTTTTTAACTTTTATTGTGATAGCAATTATATGGACACTCTCGGCAGAATTTTGCCGTCGCCGTTGCCGTAATTTTCCGTATAAAGTCCAAATTAATAGCATCACCACGCGCATTCAAGCCGCGGGCAAAAGCTCGCGAGCGCTGGCGACGACCGCGGCTGAAGCGGAGATAAAACTAGCCGGCCGTCTGTCTCCGTCGCACGGAGAGCGTATGAGATAACACCTTCCCGCGTGCGGGCCTGCCGTCGATTGCTCATCAAACAGAGAGGAAACGCCCCGCCCGTCTTTCGTCGAAGAGGCGCCAGGGGGGGAGGGGACCGCATCGTTCGAAGGGCGCAGTCGCTTGCGCGCGCGCTGTCTCGAGGCATCAGGAGACGGTTCGTAAACTTGCTGTGGCCTCAACGCTTACTTCGCGTTTAGAAAACTCAGTACGAAAACGCTTCGGTTCCTGGAGCGGCCATATTCCCTTAAACCAGCGTTTTGTTGAATTACGCGAGATCGGATCCAAAAGAGTTAGCTGCTAGCCTTACTTTGTTGAACAATACATGCAATTTGTTCGTATCGCATTGACTGCTTCGGCCTTAAGCGAAACTGAGTTCTTTTAACCGTCAGCTATTGACCCTCGAAAGCGAGGGGCGGACGTGTAACATGGCGTAGCCGCTTCACTGTGGGCCGTCAGCGACCGGCCCGCTACTGACAACTGCGCATTTGCAGCTGCTCCGACCAGGAGATATGCTTTAATAATGAGATGACATTTTTAAAAAAGCAAGCAAAAAATTCGAATTGGAACCCTAGCACGTGAGCTCGAAAGGGCAGGGCCTTTTAGGGGGTATTTACCGCAGAGTGATTACGAACTCGGATGTGCTGGTGGAAGGAATTACGAAAAAGCTCTTCTGGATGAAGATCCATGGATAAAGTATATCTGAGTAATAGTGTCAACGTGTTCCCACCGTTCGCGTGCTCTTCCATAAACGCGAAGCAAGGAAAATTCGATATTGTTCGATATATCTACTGCTAGCGATCCCAGATTTCATTCCGCGATGTGCAGAAACAGAAGTGACGGACATTTAGCGGCACGCATGTAGGTATTACTGAACATTGCTTTCCTTGCGTGCCGTGCGACGCTTGAAACGAGCTATCAGCAGCGTTTCTGGAACAGACGACGTCCGCCGATGAATCGCCGTCGCACTTTCTCGCTACCGATAGGCCTAGACGCCACGAGCAGAGCGCGTTTTGCTGTCCAGTCGACTTGCAGAACAGAAGCTCCGTCGGCACTATATATGCATGGCATCGTGGCTTACTCGGGACGCACGCGCGAGCGCTATTTATTCAGCGGAATAATTCTCGGTCCATGGTTGCGACTTTGACAGCCCCAAGATCAAGCTGCACATGTTCTGACGCGCCGGCGGTGCGACTGCCGGTGATAGACGCCCCCAAACCCCAGACTTTGGCGCAGTTTGGCGCAATTTTCGTCGATATTATCAGGATGGCGCAGTAAATGCCATTTGGCGCACTTTGGCGCAGTTGGCGCAGGAGTGGAATCACTGCATAAAGTATGGGTGAACCCCTCCCGAAAAAAATTTCTGGCTACGCCCCTGCATCCTTCGTAGGGACTTTCTCTTGTGCTGGAGACTGTTCGGAGCCATTTTGGGTCAGCTGCTTGGAAGAGTCACTCCGTTCCTTGCATGCAGAAGATTCAACTGTTGCATCAGTGGCCGATTTCCTTGCAGCTTCTGCATCGTTTTTGAAGCCAGCAGAATCTGTAGTGGACGGAGCGTCTCCTGTTACATCCAGAACTTCTGTGGCGTTCATGAAATGCTCTCGTAGGCTATGATCTGGTTGTTGCGTGCGCTGTCATAGTTTGTTAGGGTATGTCACGACGCAATCCTCGGCTGAGTGACCGAAGCCTCCACAGTCATCACAGCGAGGAGTCCTACAGTTTCGACGGATGTGTCCAAACTTATTGCACGGAAGGCAAAGTGATGGGCGGACAGGAATCAGAACGAAGCTTTGCACTCCATAGACAGCAAGATTGTGAGGCACATCGCCTATGCGGACTCCGTCAGCAAGGAACAAAACAACGTGACGATTAAGCGTCCGCATTTGCTCCATGTCCGGAACTTTCTAGCTTTCTGTTGATATTGCCTTTACCTTCCCGAAAACTTGCAGTGCTTCACGAATATAGGCGTCTTCCAAGCGCTCTGAAACCCACAGAAGCTTCATCTTTACTTATGTGGGCTCCGTGTCAGTTACGAGGCATCAACGCCTTTTGACAAAAATTCACCCCGGGTTACTAACTGTTTTCATCAGCGTTGACTTGCACGTGACCATCCATACAAGTGACATTTGAAATTCGCCAAGAGAGCTTATTGCCTACAAGTCGATAATGTCCCGAAGAGCATCTCTGAAGTCCTGAACCTCGTAAGGGCGACCAGCTAAGTCCGCATGTAGCAAAACGGAATCCACAACCAGCTTACCGGTGGGAATACAACACGGTAGTCATTGCCGTTGGCGGAATCCAGAGCAGCACTTCGGCTCAAGGCCGATAAACCCTTTGAGGCGAACATGAAAAACGCGATCGTTCGGAATGTCGTCTTCGTCTTTCTCCCCAGGCACGCCAGTAGAGCATAGCATAGCCTTGTAGAGCTTAGTGTAGCAAGGGGGTGAGAAAGGGAAGTGAGCATGATGAGGAGAGATGCGATAGTCAGGAGGAGGGGAGATAGTAAAGCGTGCCACTGAAAGAATGAGAGCGAAATGCAGAAAGAGAAAATCAACGAAAGAGAGAGAAAGAAGTAAAGAGAGAAAAAATGCCCCCACCTCCCCGAAGGGAATCGTGAGGAAATGCCAATGCATTTCTTGTGCCGAGAGTACACGGCGTAGTAATTTTAATGGCGTAAAGCTGGACACATCGACGCGCTCAAGTGTCTCCCTTTTGGACGCCTCTTTCAACGAACGCTTCCTACGTGCGTTCGTAATCACCTCAGGGATGTTGCCACCGCCTTCAATGCAGCACAAACGCGCTTAGAACGCGCTGTTTTCAGGCTATTCCAAGGCTGCACAAACGCTACAAACGCGTTTCAAACGCACTGCATTGAGGCGGTGGCGCAGGGAGGAGAGGGCGAACGGCGAGAGAAGGAGCGGCGAAGCACTGCACCTACCCCCTCCTACACTCTCTCCACACACGCGGGAGCTCCGCCGAGCGCCCTCGATGCGAGCGCCCTCACACGCCAGAGCGCGCTCCTCCTCTCCACTCACTCTCCGCTACTCCGCCCGCACCACCTGCTCCGGTTGCTAGGGGCGAGGATAAGCGCGCGCGCCCGCAGCTGTTGCTATGGGAGAGGGAGTGAGAGCGGAGAGGCGCGCGGACACCGACCGACGCCTGACATAGCCCGACTAAGAAATGCATTCGCATTTAAAAAGATAGAAAGAGGAAGCAAGCATCGCGTCGTCTAGCGACCACATACCGCACCACCTAGCCAAGCCGCGCATGCGCGCTGGCTAACTCACGCCCACTGACAGAGACATCGCGCGCGACCTCCGCTCGATAGTGCATAGCCTGACTGCGTACCCCCTAGGAGGAAGCCGTGCATCTCGAAGCTCGTCGTGTCGGCCGACGCGGAGACTGTCGGAACGAGACCCTCGCTGTGAATGAACGAAAGAAGGGAAATTTTAAGTGCTGGTTTCCTTCTTGAATAAACCATAAAGGGCCCCTGCAACACTTTTTCAGCACGGTAAGAAAACGCTGCCGATCTGTAGTCGAGGCTCCCGAGAACACGCAAGCGAAACATTATAGCGCAGCACACGGCCCTGGGATTCACAATAAATTCTCAAAATCAGCCAAAAAATTTCTTCCTCTTTGCTCGACAAATGATAGTATTGGCTCAAAATCACTGGGTCACTGACACAAGTTCCACGCCATTGGCTGATTTCAACGTGGCGCGCTGGGTAGTCACTGCGGCCGCCGCGGAAGGCCGTCATTGCCCGCGCACGCGCGCGATTTCACTGAAAGTACGCCGCGCGTTCGAAGAAAAAAAAAGGAAATGTGCTCAAGGTCACGAGGCGCGCGTCACGTACCTTCCAGACCCGTGCTACCCGAAACTGCTTATCTTGAAGCGTGGAAACTTGGCCGAGTTTGTAGGACATGATTCAAAATAAGAACAGCGCAAATTGTTGAAAGTCAGCGCTGTGTGGTGTTTTCTTCGTCAGCCCTTGTCGTTTGCGTTGTTCTTATTTTCTGCTTATCTGCCAGCGCTGTCGTCAGGACGAGAGAAGAGAGAAAGGAATCGCAGAGTGCGACAAATCTCCGTTCGTACTGGACGGATCCTAAAAAATGTTTGCGGTTGTCCATTCGTGAGGAATTAAGCTCCTTTAGTGAAGCCATTCCATGAATACTTGGAAAAGTGTTGCAGGGCCCCTTTAATGAAAATCCGCAGATAATGAAGCGAAGTAAGGTATAGAGGATGCTAACTGAACTGATTTAAGTGTATCGTAGTAATTACGATATAAATGTGAAGGAAGAAAAGTGGTCGAGAAAACAACTTGACGCCCACAGGGACCGAACCAGTAACCTGCGAGTAACGCGCTCGATGCTCTACTAATTCAGACTCGGCGGTGGTCGTCGTCCCACTTACTTAACCGGTATTTATGTGCATGGAAACCTGGGAGTGTTAGTCAGCGCCGCTGTCAGTTATGACGGCTAGTGTGGAACACTTTTTTTTTGCGAGCTGGCTTCACGTAGCACGCGATCTTTCAACGAACGAAGAGCTGACGAATAAGCCCTTGCATGCTACCTGAAGGCATCAAGTCTGCCGGAACGAGACCCTCGCTATGAATGAAACAAAGAAGGGAATTTTCGGTGCTTGTTTCCTTCTTGATAAAACCTTATTGAAAACCCAGAGATAATGAAACCAAGGAAGGCATAGAAGACGTTAATTCAACTGTTTTAAGTGCATCGGAGTAATGTGATACAGGTGTGAAGAAAGTGGACGAAAAGACCACGTGCCTCTGGCAGGGACCGGACCTGCCAGCGGCACGTTGTCTTTTCGTCCGCTTTACTTTCTTCGCATATACGTCACAATTACTACGTGCACTTAAGGAGGGGCGAGACTTCGTTTGGTCAAAAAATTCAATTTTGGGGTTTTGCTATCATCGGAGAGTAAATTTCTTCAGCTGTCAGAAAATATATCGCACTTCGGCACTCAGGGTTTCAAAAATAATTTTTGTTCCTTTTTTCTTTGGCACATTGACAGGAAATGCGCGTGTACCACTACGTAACTTCTGCGTTTTACTGCGACATCGATTATATGGACACTCTCGGCGGGTTTTCGCCGTCGCCGTCACGTCCCGGATATGTATATGTATGTATATATAAATAAAAGACACAAAAAATAAAATAAGAAAATATTTCCGAAGCGCACCACCGGGACTCGAACCTGCGACCCCTCCGTCCGCAGCGCGCCGCCTTAAACAACTGGGCCATGCGCCACCAGTTGTACGGAAAATTAACAGCGAGATATTTATATACACCGTTTAACGCTCGCGGTAGGCAGAGCTCGGAGGTGCTTCAGCGTGTGCAGTATCACCCACGTTATCGCCCGAAGGGCAGGTTTTAAAGCAGCGCTCCAAGGTTTTGCTTCAGTTTGAAAACTGCCCTTGAGACACGTCTCCGCGCGGCAGGAGAGGCGGAGGGGTCACTACACGTGCTGCAGTTAAAAAATAATCTAAGAGCATTCGGTTGTAGCGCGCTACTCAAACTGTGACAGTTAGTTCGCGCTCGTCCTGTGTATACATGTGCGTTTTTTTTCAAGTGTCCTTTCTTGTGTTTCAGCAGCGCGCTGCAAGTGTCGACCTGTCACCGTTGTTAGTTCGCGGCCGTCCTTTGTGTGTTCTTTTCGTGAGTCCTTTGCGCTTGAGCGGTGCTCTGCAAGTAACGAGCTGCTTGCCGTTGTTCGTGTAACATTCCAATTTGTTGCTATCGCATTCACTGCTTCGCCCTTATGGCGAAATTGTGACGTTTTCTCAAAACTACATTTTTGGAGTTTGTGTATCTTCTTCGCGGGAACTAAAAGATATAAGTAAATGAAAATTCTCACGTGTGTTAAATAGTGGCATTTACATGAATGGAACTGGAATCAGTAGCCTAGGTGGATTTGTATTTCTTTGGTATGAAAAAAATACCATTCATAAGTGGCAATTTTCATGCATCGACAAACGTAAAAAAGCATAACAAATCTAGTTTTTGTTCAACGCTCATACGTTTAGTTCGACTCCTGTAAGGCGTTAGTAGCTACCTTTGCGCAAAATTGCAATGCTCGGCAAATAGCAGATCTTAGCAAAAATACAGATGTCGAAAACTGGAAAAGTAAAAAAACACTAAACACAATTGTAAACTAATTAATGCGATAGCAATTATATGGACAGTCTCGGCTGGATTTTGCCGTCGCCGTCGCCGCCGTCATGCACCGTATATGGATAAGTATGTATATATATATATAAAAGCCCCAAAGAAAAGTAATTCAGAAAAATGCTTCCGAAGCGCGGAATCGAACCAGGGACCTCTTCCTCCGCAGCGAGTGGCGCTAGCTACTACGCCACGAAACGCAGAAAATCCACGTAGGTAACGGCGAGCGTTATATACACACCCTTTACCGCTGGACGGACTCAGAGACGGGTGCGCTTATAAGCGTTTCTTCATTACCAGCGAGATGGCGTTAGGAGCGCGACAGGCACATTTAAAAGTCGTCGGCAAGCTCGCTCGCTTCTTCTTATACTTGCGCAGGGAGAACCTTACCCTTCCGCTGTCTGCTCGCGCGGTTTTCTTGCGCTGAGGGGAAGAGGGATGTTTCACGCTTTCACCGTGATGTCCGCGCTCATGTTACGGAGCGTACGAAAGTCACTCGACCTCCGGGACGCCGCTAAACGAACAAACAGAAGATGAGCGCGAACTATCAAGTGTCACAGCTCGACACTTGAAGCACGCTGGTTTCCTTCGCTGCTTCGGCCGCCTTTGCAACAGGAGTGCTGTTCAAACTGAGAGTATCCGTTGGCGAGCCTCACTTCATATAGCATTAGTTTCTTGCTATCGCAATCATTGCTTCGGCCTTGCGGCGAAACTGTGACTTTTTTGAACTCCAATTTAACCTTAGTGTACCTTTAAGATACCTTGAAAATTTATAGCCGTAGCTTTTATTACCACTGCTGTACAGAGAGATTTTGAAACTCACTTTCAAGGCCTCACCCCACCTTAAAACTGTTCAACTGGTGTCGCTTATTGTATACTTTCCTTGACTTCATTATCTGTGGGTATAATACGTAGGACATACATACCGGATGTTTCAAGAAATGTGTCCAAATTTCTCAAATGTCAGGGAAATGCGACATATGTTTGATGCCTTCTCAATTACTTCTGTAGCCGCAGTCAGCTAAAGATGGCTAAAGACATAATTTTGGACAGTAATTAAGAAAGTTATGTTAGTTAACTTAATTATTAGTGGAGTTAGGCGGTTATGTCAAAAGGGAGAATTGAAGTCATTCATGCAAAGAACCCGTTCCAGCTTTGAAATTTCGAGAATGCGGCCTCTGGTAATAATTGCCAAGTAATGAAATTCACCCAAATTCGGCAGCGAATCCGAAACGCGGAAGAGTGCGACGGCCGCATTCTTCTAAGATGTCCAGAATGTGAGCGTCCCACACCTCTGTAATCGTTGTCTTGAACATTGACGTCATTCCGGTCGCCTGCTTTTTTGCGCTCATCGGTGCTTCGGCTTCTTTTTCGCCATTTCGTCCGCCGCGGTGGTGCAGCGGTTACGGTGCTCGCCTGCTGACCCCAAGGTCGCGGGTTCGATCCCGGCCGCGGCGGTCGCATTTCGATGGAGGCGAAATGGTAGAGGCCCGTGTACTTAGGTTTAGGGGCACGGTAAAGAACACCAGATGGTCGAAATTTCTGGAGCCCTCCACTACGGCGTCTCTCATAATTATATCGTGGTTTTGGGACGTAGAAGCCAAGATATTATTTCTTTTTCGCCATTGAATTAGGTTGAAATTCCTTACGCCACAATTACTAGAGGCTGGATTTTGTATATCTTAAAGCCTCGATTGGTTCTTCACATGAACAACTTCAACTTTCCCGTTTGAGATAATTGCCTAACTGCCCTAAATAAAAAGCTAATCAATCTAACTTTCTTAATTTATCCCAAAATATGTCTAAGCATCTTAACATGCCTGCAGCTACAGCAAAATCAAGTCTAAAAGCAGCGAGAAAACATCGCATTTTCTTATTTTTTACGACTTCTGGTAAGCCAGAACGTAGAAGGCTGAAAAAATATCCCGAAAAAACAGCGATATCTAGAAAGAAAACAAAATCTGGGTTGAATGACGCCCAGACTAAATTTCTTACAACATTGCCGTAACGTGTGGTGCACGCAGATTGCCAACCTTTTGTCTGCTTTCATTGCGGCGGAGCCTTGCCTCCTATTCACGCCGTTTCTTCCAGGAGAACCTTGGACCGAGCTGGATGGAGCTGGTTGGCACGGCTGTCTTTTGGCTCTGGTGACAACTGGATTCCTGTAGTTAAATGGTACAGAATTTATGTAGTTAAATAGTACAGAAATCATGTATGATAACTCAACATTAGTAAAATAGCACGCGTAGTAAAGAAAATACGATTATCGCAAAACTTTGCTTCCTTTGACACATTTTGCATAGTGGAGTCGATAGCAAGGTGACCTAGATAGTAGTGACATCCATATTCGGAATGTGGAGATTATGCGAAGCTTCTTCGAGCAATGTTTCGGCTGAGCAAAGCTAGTGCTATGGCTTAGTTCAGAAGTGTATGCGTCTAGGTGTACCTATCCACATAGCTCAGAGCCCATACCTACAGTGCATTGCCATTCACGTGGACTGCTGCACTCGTTAGCCGTGATGATCTGCTAGCGTGAGAAGCCGACGAAGAATCGTGCTATATGTTGTAGTGACCCTGTTCTCGCCCTGTATTCTTGAACCATTTCTGAGCTGAACTGCTAACTGTTATCTTTTTTGGTTCAGGATGAGCCTGCGTTTAGGCCCATTTCGAGAATATTGGTTCGGCTTCAGTCCCGGCTAAAATTCTGGTTCGGCCATGGTTTACGGATCGGGTACGGCTCAAAACACATCAGCGACTGTATGTGTAGATTAGCTTATTCAGTTATTACACTCGTAAAAAAAGGAGACCATATACTGACCTCGCAACTTCTGCAATGTGCATTACGTTGTACATTATTAAACTGCGACTGTTCATGCTAATACGAAGTTTACCAAAACACGAACAAAAATGCGCGATAGAAAGCCGCAATGCTTATATATGAAAAATAACCTGGACTGAAAAACGAGCACTAGGAAATTTTTATAACATTTTACAGACGTGTGAAGGGCACAGATATATACTAACCTTTTGCCTGCTGTCGATGGCGCGGAAGCTTGCCTCCTAGTCACGCACATTTTCCTTGGAGATTCTTGGACAGGGCTCGAGGCCTGTTGAGACGTCCGTCTTTTGGCTTTGCCCATGGCTGGATGCCTGCAATAAAATAGTAAATTGATAACCCATCACAGTACGACATCAGTAGTGGATGATTTGAAGGGATGCAGAACGGAACTTATGCTACCGAGATTTTCAGCCCAATTGAAAGCAAGGGTGCTAAAATTGGTAAACAAAACCTTGTTTTCAGGCGTCAATTGGACGAAAATAATTAATTTGACCCGTTTTTCACAAACTCGCGTCTATCGGCCGCGCCCTGAACTAGAGAAGGTGACATTTAACTTTTGCAGAAATGGGAGCGCCAACCATGTCAGCCGTCGCGCGCGTCTCTCAACCCGCTCCGCTCTCATTACGGTTCTAGAACTAGTACGAACGGCACCCGCAGCGAACAGTGCTCTTGGTTGGGGCAGCCATCAGTGCCTTTGTGGAAAGTGGAGAGTGGGATGTAAAGGAGAACTGGAGAAAGGGAAGTACCAGGACAGGAAATCGCGAGATCTGTTTCCGCTGCGGGGACGCTTGACGTTACGGCCGTCGATGCGTAGCTCCGCGCGTGCTGGCGCGCAGCCGCCGCGCGGACAGAATCCACCAGAAACACAGCGAACGCCTCAAAAATATGTGATATAAACTGTTTATCGGAACAGTCCCATCGTCCCAAAGGAATTTCGATGTTTTTTTTTTTATTTTGTTAACTTCGGTATCCGTGTAAGCTAAAGAAAAACATTCTAGCAAATATATGTCTTGGCACGTTTTTATCTTGTCTGTGATAAACGAAAATGAGGCACGTGAGCAAAAATCGAGCAGAATCTTCCCACGTTAGGCTGTCCAATAATTCACCCCACGTCGGAAAATTCAGTGACGTGCTGCATGGAATTCCTCTCAGGTCTGCTGCTCCACACTCCTGCATTCATGCTAGGAACATTAGAAAACAAACGACTGCAGCAGGCAACAACAAATACTTAGGCAGGCACAGAAGCACTCGACTGATGGGCATATGCGCTTTCACTAACACGTTGTAAGCTGCGGCACGCACTTGTAGTGTTTATGTACCCTTACTAGGCATTGTGCTAGGGCTAGGTCCAAGAGTTGAAAGTGCGTTGCAAGGGTGACCCCTATATATTTCCTCCCTTCGTCCCTAGCAGCGGAACACTTCAGTTGCTACAGGCACCGACGACGGTCATGCGTTCGTATCCAGGCAACAATGAAATGTGGCAACGTCAATTGGCTGGTCGACTCGATAAAAAGATCATACTGCCATATCAGAACAGGCTGATTGCCGATAATCCAACAATCGAGAGAGAATCAACTATTACAAAACGGCGCACACAAATACGCATGTTGCCGTCGCACGCTTCGAGGGCCACATTTCTCTACGCTCGCCGGGGCGGGGCTTTTAAAGCCAAGCTCTGCAGGAAAGCCAGCTTACATAATGACATTATCTGTTCGCAGAATAGAACATTTAATGGCGCACGCCATACGTATCATGGAACACTGCAGTTCACATTCGCAGTTGTACCGATGAGAACAATGGGAACTCCAAGGCCATCCTACCCAGACGAACTGTGTATATATGTGCGTTGCATTACGCGCGTCACGCAATGCTTTCACGGACGTCACTATGGCTAGAGCGCGGGTGCAGCGCACTGCAGAAGAGGCTGCCGTACGCGAACGTAAGAGCGAGCGAGATCTTGCCCGCAGCCAGATCATGCTAGATCGCTACTCGAAAGTGACGCGGCAGAGACCCATGACGCAACACCGTTCTTGCATCGATCTCACGTTTGCAAGCAGGCTGTGGCACGTTATGATGGCAGCACCCCTGGCCTTTACCACAGTAATCTCAAGGCAATACTGTGCCAAAGTATTGCGCGTGAAAGTGTGAGTTTGTGCGTGTACGCGATCTAAAAATAAATGCTATACAATTTAACGAAATGTATCTGCATTCGACTTCAACGTTTAGAAAATACAATCCTAAACAAGCAGTCACATCGCATATGGATCGCATCGGGTCGCCCAACATTTCTTGGGATTCGTTGCGTGGACGTTGGCATTGAGTCACTTTGCAAGGAAGAAAGATTTGCATTCGGCCATCTTACTTTAAGAAAGGGGCTTCGATGTTTTCACGTACGACGCAGCAACAGAAATAGTTATAATGATCTTCGTTTAAAAAGGCTACAATAACGCGCCAGGCGCTTACAGCGTAATAAACGCGCGGAAATAGGAGGAAAGGAAACAATTCTAAAAGCACGGAGAGAATAGAATATAAAAGGGTGGGGGATGGCTTTGCGTACATCGTCAGATAACCGAGGGGGGAACTCGCCAACACAATGCCATCCCCCTTCTACGTGCTACGACGAACGTTTCAGACAGGTTTATAAAAGCGTCTACGCAATGCATCAAATCGCTTGCGTGAACGTAGAAATTGTACACTCCAGCCAAGGCGAAGAGCCGAAACTCTGGCGACCAGTGCTCCTAGCTGGCCACCCCATTGCCATAGTGGGCGCGTCCTTTTTTTTTTCTAGAATTAGCTATGGCGGTTTTCGAATTCGACGCATGCGTCCTAGGAAGTGTTTGTCACTTGCATTGTGCCTAACAAGGCTCTCGGCTAACCCTCTTCGACAACAGTCGCCCTCAATTCACAGATAATAACCAATGTCTCAAGAAGCAAATACCGTACTCGATCTGCACGAAGATCAGTGGGATATAACGAGCCGGCTGCGATAACCAACGGATCCGGAACAGTTCTATGGCAACGGAAAAGTGCCGCGCATTTCGCCTTTCAGCGACATATTTAAGATTACTCATCCGGGCTACTACTGCGATAGCATGCAACGGAAAATGTAGATGCCGACGTAAGTACATACCTGCCTTGCCTCAAAAAGGCTTCCACGAGAGCCCCGCAGTTGCGTGATGTTGACCCAGAGGTTGAACTGAATCCGGCCGCTGTTGGCGTGTGCGGATGGGTCGGCGCGAAGGCTCGTCAAGCGACGCAGACACGTAGTACGTTTCACGCCGAGACGCGCGATCCAGACAGGCCGTCGTCTCGGGAGCTCGATGCGCGCATCGCTCTCGGGCGGTTCCATTCTTCTTAAATGGGGGTGACGGCGGAAATGCCGTCGCCTCGCTAACGCTGGTAGTCGTGTGTGTGTGTGGGGGGGGGGGGGGGGTAGGGTTGTTCCTCCTGTCCTGAAATTGTTTTCAATTTGGCATGTGTCTGTATACACACACACATACGAACGCACGCACGAGCACACATAAAATCCATATTGTTGAACGAACGCCTCCCGTAAAATGTTTCTGGCTGCGCCCTCACGTATTACCTACGGTGGCAGTGGGGATCACGGTGGCAGGCTTTTGATGGCGCATTCCCTGTACAATGTATGACTCGGTTATGAATGTCCAGTTGCGGCGTAATCGCTGTATAAATGGTTGATTAATGTTTTCGAAGCATAAATCTCGTACGACCCCGCTAAAATTCAAAACAAGCATTAGAGAGCTACAGTATGGTATACGCTGCGCTATTTCGGTTTTGTGTACTTAGATTTATGTGCACGTTAGAGACCACCGTGTGATCGAAATTTCCGGAGGCCTCCATTACGGCGTCCGTGATAAGCAGGTCGTGGTTTGGGGATGCAAAACCCCAACATTTATTATTATATTATACTATTTCGCTTGCGTGGTAATGATCGGCAGTTCCATGCGATTAGAACTACACCGATGCGCGCTTATTGCGCACTGTACACGTATGCTTGTCCATGTACAAAAGCCCCCAATATGCGCACACATCAGCGTGCATTCACATGATGACATCCGGAAACTGGAGAGGTGAATGAGTGTGAGTGAGTGTAGTCAAGAGTGAGTACGCCGAGCTATGCACTCACGACAGGCCCGTAGCCAGGAGGGGGGGGGGCTAGGCCCCCCCCCGCCGAAATTTTGGTGAAGTACGTGTTTTTACTAAAAGTAAATAATAAAAATAAGTGCTTTTCTCAAATAGTCAAGGTTTTCAGCAAGTGCCCCCCCCCCCTAAAAAAATCCTGGCTACGGGCCTGACTCAAGATTCCGATGGTAGGCCTAGCATGGCCGACGCCGGCCGTCGTTTACGCCGTTCGAGATCACACGCGAGCTCGTCATAGAGCGCTTGTTTTACCACTGCAATTAAGCTTTGTACTCGCGTGTAATGCGTTACCAAACGCTATTAACTTGAGGTCTCGACGTCATCGATGTTAAGTCCGCAGGTGGATGCTCGGTCAAAGTTTATTTGACCAGAAAATTCTGGATAGTCTTCATGGCTAAAAGCTGCCCTAGACAGCTTGACTTGGTCCCTGAAGACCCTGAAGACATTCAAGACATTCATTTCCTGAAGTCCCTGAAGACATTGGCAGCACACGACGTTTACAGCACAAACGGGCGTGTAGGATTATACTTAAACATGCACGAGTAATACTGTAACAGTTGCAGTTAGGATTACATCAAGCAATGGAAGTAGCATACAGAGAGTCGCAGTAAAGTTTTCATTCAAACGTTTAGTACAGCATAAAGAACTTCATAATACAAAAGGTACTGCAATTGCAAGATCAAAAAAGTTAGAACAGCATCTTGTAAGCCTGAATGATTACTGAAAGTACAGATTTTTTTACAGAACAACAATATCGCGTAAAGATGACAAGACAGAAAATAGAAATAGAAATACGATGTGAGAAGATAAGCTAAAGTTTGCACAATCAATACATATGAACGCGAGAGCTACAAGATAGACGCAAAAAATTCACGCAACTGCCGGTGTGTAGCAGTAGTAAGTTCGGCAAATTCATTGGTTCGGCAATTCAGGTGGTTCGGTAACGAGGAACAAACCACGTAAAAGTATGTCGCGTACGTACAGTAGTGTCATTAAGTTTTAGGTCGGATATAGTTGCCAGGAATTCCTTATATGTTTCGGGAAAGTAGAATGCTTGTAAAACCCGGAATTTGTATAAGTGCTCAACCCGTATGACAGTGTATTCTCGAAAGACTGTTCTAGTTGACGCCAGGTAGGAAATGTCTGCAATACGTCGAAGAATCTTCTTTTGCAGAAGCAAGGATTTATTTAGGTTCTGTTGCGGTACTCCAAACCAGGTTGCAGTAATTCAGGTAGGATGCCAATAGCGCGTAGTATATGTGAAGTTTTAACTTCGAAAGCAAGCGTTGACTTTGCGATAATGCTCAAGTAGTTGATGACAGTCTCCTACACAGCTCTTCTACGTGGGAGTTTCAACTAAGGTGAGAGGAAAAAGTAACTTCAAGTGTCTTGTGTTCGCCTACTACAGCAATGTTTTGACCTTCGTATGAAATAGGGTTAATAGTTGAACTACTTTACTTCTTGCATCAATATAATAATTTCGTTCTTGTTGGGTTTATCTTTATTTCGTTTAGGTTGGACCATGTTGACAGCATTGCAAAGTGTGTTATTGTATTTAAACACTAGCATTAGTGAGAACTAAGAGACAATAATGCCGAGGAAAGTGCCGAGGAAAGTTAAGCTTAAGAATTGAATGCGATAGCGATATCCTGCCCGTAGTGCGTACTTCGACCACTACGTGTGTGTAACAGGATGGGCGCACTAAGGTGTGTGTCTTATGTAATGCGTAGCACGCTTTAAAGCAATGATGCGCCAGAAACTTTTTCGAAGTTGCGATGCACCACTACGTGGTCTTTAAGGGACACTTAAGAGCAAAACGATTTCTCTCATATTAGTAAGATACTCTTTCACGATACCAAAAACACCACGCTTGCTGCGAGAAGACGCTCAGTAAGCGAGAAAACGCGTAAAACGAAAATGTGGGTGGTGATGCCACCTTGGAGTTTCCGCAACATTCGCCGTGACGTTACTTGTTTTGACGGCGCCTACTAGGGACTACGTAGTTCCTGATCGGTCAAAATGAAGTACATTCTCCACTGAGGGGGCCATAGACTTTACATACCAATTTTGGGGTAATTTTGTTGTGCCAATGGCTCCAAATACGATAAATACACTTTGAAATTCGTGACATCAAGCGGGGAGATTTCGGCGCGAAATTTAAAAATGAAATTTGAACTTGATTCTCTCCTCTATTAATAAACTTGTGATGGCAAAATTAACGACATTACAGTTCTCAGAGCACATTCTATCGATCTAAGCCGATTCATTGTTTCTCCTTAGTGTCCCTTTAAGAGAATACGCGCAAAGATGTGTGGGCCTTTTTTGTAACGGGTGGATGGCTTTAAACCACCAAGTCGTTATGATTTTCACATGGTGTGACGCCCGACGGCAATGTAGGCTTGTACCGCGCAATATTACAGCGATAATACATCTCGTACTGTTGAAGCCTGTATATAGGAGTCATAGTACTCCCCCTCCCCATTCACCTCTCCCCCTCCCCCTTCCATTTCCCTTCCCCTTCACCTCTCCACTCTCTCTCTCCACTCTCCCCTCCACCTCCCCACTTCTCCTCTGAAACTCGGGCTCGACCTGCCGAAATCTCTCCTGCGCAAGGCCGCGATGAGCGCCAGCGCATGCGCGCCTCCTCCCCCACTCTCTCTCCTCTCCTACGCTGCCCCCCTCTCGCGCGCCTGTCGAACCGCGTTTCCCCGCTCGCCCTTTGAGAATTAACGGCCAGGCTAGAGGGAAGACAAGACGCGCGTTAGCGTTCCTCTTCGTGCTCCACGAAGCGAGGTCGGTAGCATGCCCGAAGTCGGTAGCATGCCCAACGAACGCCAACGGAACGCGATCGTGCAAGTGCTCCGTCTTCGCATAGCCTCATGGTCCCCTTAGCGGGATATGGTGTAATTTTACAGCGAAAGCTGTTATGAGATCACAACATGGGCCGTTTTTGGCGCCGTAGTTTTCCGCCGGCGCTGCCGCCACCGCTGCCGCTGCCGCCGCCGCCGGTATTCGTAACCACTTTCGCTCGAAATAAGAAAACAAAATGAAATGAGAAAAAAATTCCGGGATAGAACGATGTTCGAACCTGGGCCATCTGCGCGGGAGCTCTGCGTGGGAGCCCAGTATTCTACCTCTGAGCCATGCCGGTGCTTGACACTGCTTTGCAAAAAGACCCCATACAGGCTTCATGTCGGGAAGGAACACATTAGAATATGTAATATAGCGTGGTAGAAGAGTAAAATAACAACCAAGCTTCACACAACGCGTATTCTGTAACCAGGCGTCACACAATGCGAACAGTCCAACGAGTGGGTTGTTGAATGCTTCCAACCCATTACAATGGGCTCTGCGGTAATTCTTCATCGTCATCAGCCACAGCATCGACAAAGTGACATAATGCCTTACAGGTGTTTAGCGGGTACCATGGTTCTCCGCAGAATGACGAAAAATTGCATAGTGGCCGCTTCCCTACTTCACAACAATTATGATGATTTATAGCGTAGTGGGTTCCTCGCAAGTGCACTTGCATTGGTTGCCAAGGAAGCCCATAAGGCCCCTATGCTTCATTTCCTCAGGGTCTCAATAATGTTTCCCCCTCTCTCTCTCTCTCTTTCTCATGTTAACTGTTATAAAGCGTGGTGAGAGAGCTAAATAACGACGGATGTGACACAATGCGAATTGCGAAACTAGTGGGTCCTTGAAAGCTTCCAACCCATTACAAAAGGCTCAGCCATAATTCTTCATGGTCATCATCTTCGCATAACCAAAGTGGGCATAATGCCTGACAGTTGGTACATCGCTTCTCCGCAGAATGACGAATAATGTCGTGGTGGGTGCTTCCCAACTTCACAAAAATTTTATTGTGGCGTAGTGGTTACGGTGCTAGTGCACTTGTATTAGTAGCCACAAGATAGTTTATAACAGACTCTAGAAACGCCGTTCTTCCAGCTCTCGCTGTGACTGTGCTGCGCTTTCCGCGCAGGCCTGGCGTTTTTTGTCTTGGCTGGTTTTGCAACGCTACATTTTTTTCCTACAGAGAATTCGCATATCTTGTGTCAGGGAATGTTTGCGTCTCCCCTGCACTGGTGCAAATTTTAATTCCTAAGCAAGCAAGCAATAAAGGACAAACAGATCCAAGTAACCATAGACCAATTGCAATCAACTCTATATTCGGCAAGATCTATGAAAAATTACTGTATCAAAGAATCTACCATCATTTGCACATTAACAGACTTATTCCACGGAATCAATACGGATTTACCGATGGAACATCAGCAGTGCACGCATTACAGACACTAAAAACTACAGTGGAAAAAGCAAAATTAGACAAACTTAAAGTAGCTATTATATCCCTAGACTAAAAAACGCTTTTGGAAGCGCAGATTCAAGTGGAATCTTAACTGAACTTATGTAATTGAAAATGCCGACATATCATAAAGGTTATTAAACACTTACTTCATGGAAGAAGCATAACATATGAACTACCATCACAAAACATTGAATTACAATTAACTGGAGGTACACCACAAGGTTCACCACTGAGCCCGATATTTTGGAATATCATAGTGGCCAAAATACTAAACACAGAAATGCCGTTTGGAACAAAAATCCAGGCTTTCGCAGATGATATAACATTAGTGATAACAGCTCAAACCAGGGCACTAATGGAAAGTAGGAGTAATCAAGCACTTAGATTAGTACAAGAGTGGAGTGAGGAAAACAAACTAACGTTTCTCACAGTAAGTGTAAATACCTAATATTAGGAAAGGAATACCAGAATAGACCACCCATAATCAAATTGGGGAACAATAATATAAAAAAATCCAGCGAAATAAAGATCTTGGGAGTAACCTTTGACAGTAAGTTTTTTTTTGACTCATCTTAACGACATTAAAGATAAGATACAAAAATTTGCAATAGGATTAGCTAAATTCACAGGCAACAGTTGGGGCATGTCAACCAAACAACTAAGAGATATTACATCAGAGGTATTGAAAGAGCAATTGTCTATGCGTCACCAATATGGTACTCTAATAAAAGTCACATAATAAGGAAATTAAGAAATATACAACGGCAACTTTAATTAAAATATGTAAAGGATACAGAACAATACCAAACACGGCACTAAATGTCATAACAAAAGTTCCACCAATTCACTTAACAATAGAAAAAGAAAATGAGTTTTACCTAATTAAAGATGACAAAAAAATATTTGAATGGAATGGAAAACAATTCACTAAAAACGACATAGCTCCATCCCCCGACTTATGGGCAATCCATCCTGCGAATCTAAAATCAATCAAACATAATAAAAATCCAATCCGTGCTGATAATAACATATATACCGATGGATCATAACAAAATGGCAAATGCGGAGCCAGTTACGTGGTCATCGACAAAAATGGCATTATACTAGAGACCAAGGTATTTAAACTACCAAACTACTCCAGCAACTTCGAAGCAGAAGCAATCGCAATCAGAGAAGCATTAGGAAAAATTAAAAGCATGGATTGTTCCAAATCTTATCAAATTCTAACTGACAGTCTATCTGTCTTAAAAGGTTTAGAAAATGCCCATAATAAGAATTACTTCGTGTACTCTATCAAACAATATATTATCACTGCCAACCTACAATATATCCCTAACATACGTTCAAGCTCATAAAGGAATAACAGGGAACGAAATAGCAGATGAATTAGCTAAAAAAGCATGCACGAGTGGAGAGAATGTTGAGGTGCCAATCACATCAAAATTTATCAGAAAGAAACTTAGAGAAAAATACAGTGACAGATGGAACTCGGAATGGCATGAAATGGGCAAGAGAACATATTGCTACGAATGGGTAAAAAATGTGAACATCCTACCGGCCCATTTTCCACTGGGACATTGGGAAACGCAAGCGGTCTCAGCACACGGACGGTTCCCTTACTCCTAAGAAGAATCGGCATCATCGAAGACGAGGAATGCAAGTGCGGACAAGCGGCATCTTCGTTTGATCATTATCTGACCTCATGTTCAATTACTAAAAATGAAAGAGAAAAACTACAGAAATATTACAAACAGAGCATTGACAAGCATAAGCCAGAAATAATTAAAGACAAAGAACAAATGAAAATTATAGAGATAGTCAAAAAAGCCAACCAAAGCATTCTGGCCGAATAAATAATAATAATAATAATAATATAATAATAATAATAATAATAATAATAATAATAATAATAATAATAATAATAATAAAATATAATGTAATAATAATAAAAATACAAAAATAAAGAATAGTTGTTAACACTGAAATCATGCCTAGAAGGAAGAGGGAGCGGAGCGAGTAGGGGAAAAATATAGAGCAAGCAACAATCTCAATCCATGTCGACTCATCCTAATGGGAAAAAAGAAGAAATGCTCGAATTATCTGTGTCAAACGCATGACGCTACGGATTTGCGTGGCGTTCCGTGGCAAGAATCACACCGCTCGGCTGCTGCGTACGAACTGCTTCCATTTTTTTTTTATTTCCAAAACGGCTCCTGTTCGCGAAGGCGCGGTCCATGCGCTGCGTCCTTCGTGAGAAAGAAAATGTAACCTAACACGCCTTGTCGCTCGGGCCGCGCGGCTGACTGACCGGAAGGCGGTGCTCGCGAGTCCCAGAGCGGCGGCACGCCTATTTGCCGGGAGCGGCAGTGCGTCGCTTGTAGAATATCACAAAACGGTCCTATAAAAATACAAAAGCTAAAAATCTACACAACTGACCTACAAATTCTCAAAGGAAACCGGACCCCCTGAACAACAGGGCGGCTCTTAAGCCTCTCCGAACAAACACCGTAACTTCGGTGCATTCGGAGCAGCGCAATCTCGAACAAACACTCCTGCCACCCCATTCCTCCTTAGCTCTGAGGAACTTAGACCCCCTGGATACAAGGTGGGCGCATAAAAGCCCCTCCGACCGCCGTATTTGGTGCAATGGAGCTGGGCAACCTCGAGCAAATGCGAAATCTTGCAAATACCAAAAACCACGGAGGAAACATGACCCCCTGGAGATGCGAGTGGGCAACCCTCTCCTGGCGCTGTTCAATCGGTGCACAAGGAGAAGTTCAAAATAAGAATAAAACGTGGTGGCAAATCAGCTCTATAAGACCCCCAGGACCCACCGGTGGGCAAATCAGAGCTACTTCGAAAACCTTTACGAACAAAGAACAATGTAGGTCAAACTATAATACAGCCCTAAAACATTTAGGAGACTACAAGGCAATAAAAAAATTATAAATAACAGAACACAAAAACGAAAACTTTTTCACCATGAAATCAATATAAAAAAGAAATAGGGGAGAGCTGTAAGTAGAGGAAGCTATATTGGATTGAGGAAAAAAAAAAAGCGACCGAAAGCAAACGCTCCCTCTGACTTCTAACACTCTCTTCAAGAAACGAAATATTATTATTTCAAATAGTTGTCTATGCTCAGAACATTCAAACTGCAATTCGCCAAATGAATTTGGAAAAAGAAAGACAAAAAGAAAAAAAAAGAAAGAGAGAAAGGAAACGAAAGAAAAAAAGAGAAAGTGAGCGACAAATGAATGTAGAGGAAAAAAGCACAAAAAAAGAAAACAAGAATAGAAGTGAAAAAAAAAGAAAAGAGAAGAAAAAAAGTTTGTATTACAAAAAAAAGACAAAAAAAAGACAAAAGAGGAAAAGATAAACAAAACAAAACAAAGAAGTGAAAAAGAAACAAAAGAAAAAAAACACGAGAAATCAATCGAGAGAGGACAAAGAAAAAAAACAAAAAAAACTGAGACCGATGCAAAAGAAAAATAAGAAATAAAAGAAAAGAACGAACCAAAAATGTGAAAATGGAAGTATATGCAACATATATATATATATCTATATATGTGGTATGTGTGTATATATGTATGTATGTATGTATGTATATATTATGTATATATACGTATATGTGTATGTATGTGTGTATTGTGTGTATGTATATGTACATGTATACTATATTTACTCACGAATGCCAACCCTCTAACTATCGAGGCCATCTGTCCACACTTCAAAATTCTCTTTCTCACAATTAAAACCATGAAATTACATCTCTAAAATTCATACAGGAACGTTAACCACACTAACAAGTCAACCACAGAATATGTAAGCGCCTCACCATTCTCTCACACTTTCAACCACTAGATATCAGTAATGTAAAAAAAAATGAAAATCAAGAATTCAAGAATAATTCAACTTAGATATATTCTCCGCATCTACTACTGACACGTAATCAAGTCACATTCTACCGTGGTGGGGGGGGGGGGGTGGGGGGTCAGTAATCAAAATTTCATTATTTTACAGAGCACTTAATCAGTAGAAGTTAAACCACAAATCAACAGCCTGCCCCCAAGGAAACAAGACAAGGAAGATTCCACGAAGACAAGACTGAAGAGCTACCACTTTCAAGATTCAGTACCGAAGATTAAACTCTGACACATGTTAGCAGCAAGAAATCAATGTAACATGAACGGTAGTTTTTTTTTTTTGACCGCTACTCTGGGTTGGGGTTGTTCTCCTTCCCCTCCAAAATTTAACTTGGCTCTGCCCTGTTCATTTTTCTTTTGCCTGCTATATATTATGGTGCAGGCCGAGGTTTTATTTTTATATTATTTTATTTTTTGATTTTTTCTTTCTTTTTCATACCTCACAATAAAGAAAGCTTGCTTCGCGTGGTTGCCGCAGAATGTTCACGTACAATGACATTGCCGGCAAGCTCTCAATCATGTTTGGAGTAAAATTGACGCCGCTGGGCTCACATATAACGATCAGCGCGCCATGAAAACTGATGGTACAGATTGGTATGGCATGACGTGACTGTATGACGAACATAAGTAACAGCTGGTAACATGGAAATAATGGCACGCAGTCATATAAGGCATTATATTGCCGCGAAGTCTTATATTTCATGAGTGTAGCTTCACCCACAAGGACTGTGGGCAACGCGCCCGCGCAGGCCTCGCCGTGATGTGTAGGAAGCTTCGCGATGTTTTGGAACAATCTGTTAGATTGGGCGCCCGCACGAGAATGTTCCAGCTTTGTCGAGAGAGAACGCCGCCACCAGCGATATCGCTTGAAAGTTCGATAGCACCTGTATAAAAGCCGACGCGCTTGACTGCTTGTTAGTTGATCGACGGACGACGCCCTGTTCGCCGCTATCATTGTACAGCGTGCATCGCTGTAGTTCTAGTTCTCATTTTCCGGCCACAAGTTCGGCCAAATAAACAGTTTCATCCTACAAGCGCCGACTGCTGTGTTCGTCGACGTCACGACCACGTGACATCTGGGTGGAGGTGCTGCTTCTTCATGATCCGGACGCCACCGCGAAGCGCTGACCCAAGCCCAAGCCGCGAGGAGGACGACGGCAAAGAAAACCCGGATCGTCGAACAAGCCGCAGGCAGAAGGGACTGCAGCCAGAGTACGGGCTCCTTCCGAAAACACCAGGCAGCCCCAGGTCCCAACACCGACCGCAGCGACGATGACCGACCCCGTGCAGCCGGCGCCGATACTTCTCCGGCAGCCCAAGGAGCCGCCAACTTTCCGCGGGCCGTCATTCGAAGACCCGGAAACCTGGCTCGAGAACTTCGAAAGGGTCTCAGCGTTCAACAACTGGGACTCCGAGGACAAGCTGCGCCACGTCTACTTTTACCTGGAAGATGCAGCAAGGACCTGGTTCGAGAATCGGGAGTCCACTCTTCGAACCTGGGACGCCTTTCGCAGCGCTTTCCTGGAGACGTTCACAAGCGTCGTCCGAAAGGAAAGGGCCGCAGCCTTGCTGGAGACACGGGTCCAACTTCCAAATGAAAGCGTGGCCATCTTTGCAGAGGAAATGACCCGGCTATTTCGGCACGCTGACCCTGCCATGCCCGAGGACAAGAAAGTCCGCTTCCTCGTGCGAGGAGTAAAGGAACAGCTCTTCGCTGGACTTATGAGGAATCCGCCGATACCGTCGAAGAATTTGTCTCCGAAGCAACAACAATCGAGAAAACGCTTGAGATGCGAACACGGCAATACAACCGCAGCTTCTCGACCACAAGCTACGCCGACGTTCAAGCACTAAAATCCGCCGACCTGCGTGAGACGATTCGAGCAATCGTGCAAGAGGAGCTGCGAAAAATTCTACCTTCGTCGCAACCTCAAGTGGATTCCATCGCCGACGTCGTGCGCCAGGAGATCCAGCATTCACTCGGTGCGCCTCAGCTAGCAGAGCCGCAGCCGCAAGCTATGAGCTATGCTGCTGCAGCCCGCCCGTCATGCTCCTCCTCCACGCCCACGCCAAGACGACACACCGCCGCAGTACCGTCGCCAGACGCCGCCAGCGACGCCCTACCGTCCACCTGTCGGCCAGACGCCGCCGCCGCCACCGACGCCCTACCGCCCACCTGTCGGCCAGCGCTACACCCCGAGGAAGACCGATGTCTGGCGTGCCCCTGACAACCGCCCGCTCTGCTACCACTGCGGGGAGGCCGGCCACACGTACCGCCGCTGCCAGTACCGTCAGATGGGGCTACGCGGATCCCCATCAACGCGCCGCGCCCGCAGCCAGGCGAACGGCCTCGCGACATCGACGACTACCTCACAGGCACACAGTGGCAAGAACGACGACCTTCCCGCTCGCCGTCGCCCGGCCGCTACATGTCACCGCACCGCCGGCCGTACACTGGCCCAAACCGGGGCCGGTCGCCTAGCCCGTATCCGGAAAACTAAGGGCAGCAACCGATGGAGGTGCGGTTGCTGAACGACGAAATGCTGAAGATCCTCCGCCGTCGACGACGACGCCGCGACGAAGTTCCCAGCCCCCGCCGCACGCCGAACGACGTCCTGAAGACGAAACTTTGCGACCGGAAGCAGACCTGACGACGCAACGCGGAAGCAGCGGTGCAAACCGACGCAGCCGTGACCCGACGCCGCGACGTAACCGCAACGCAAGACGGCGGACTAGCGATCTCGACGTTCTGATCGACGGCCACAACGTCACCGCTCTCGTCGATACTGGAGCCGACTATTCCGTCATCAGTGGGCCGTTCGCAGCACAGTTGAAGAAATTTAGGACTGCTTGGGAAGGCCCCGAGATCCGGACCGCTGGAGGCCATCTGATAACGCCGATTGGTGTCTGCACGGCACGAGTCACCATCAATAACCGGACTTATCCTGCGAGCTTTGTAATTCTACAAAACTGCTCCAGGGATGTGATACTGGGAATGGACTTCCTAAGTGACCACGGCGCCGTCATCGACCTGAGGTCTGAGTCGATAACACTGAACTCAGACAAAGCGCTCCCGCCCCACGCGATGCCAGGCAACCATGCATTGAATGTGACAGAAGAGCAGGTGACCATTCCGCCGCGCTCCAGCGTCATTATTTCCGTCGGAACCGAGAAACCTGCGAACCTTGAAGGCGTCATCGAGGGCGATCAGCACCTACTCCTGAACCGCCAAATTTGCGTCGCACGAGGTATAGCCGAGCTGCGTGACGGTAAAGCAAAAGTAGTGCTGACAAACTTCAGCCACGAATATAGGCACCTCAACTTCGGTACGACGGTTGCCTACATCGACGAATGTGTAGCCGCCAGCGATGCTTTCGCCCTCTTCGATGCCGCCGAACCTGCTTCGACGAATAGAGGTCCCGAACCGGATTTTGACGTCAACCCAAGCCTTCCGAAGGCCAAGCAAGACCAGCTCAAAACCCTGCTCTTGCAATACAAGGATTGTTTCTCGTCGTCATCGCGGGTCCGGCAAACGCCCCTTGCGAAGCACCGCATTATAACAGAAGAAAATTCTCGACCACTCCGTCAGAGCCCATACAGAGTTTCTACTCGAGAGCGCGACGCGATAAAGAAACAAGTCGACGAGATGCTATGCGACAACATCATCCAGCCGTCCAAGAGTCCGTGGGCGTCACCCGTGGTGTTAGTGAAGAAGAAGGACGGGACTCTGCGTTTCTGCGTTGATTACCGGCGCCTGAACAAAATCACGAAGAAGGACGTGTACCCCCTCCCACGAATAGACGACACCCTGGATCGACTTCACAACGCGACGCACTTTTCGTCGATGGACCTCAAGACCGGCTACTGGCAAATCGAAGTCGACGAGAGAGACAGAGAAAAGACTGCCTTTATAACACCCGACGGCCTGTTTGAGTTCAAGGTCATGCCTTTCGGTCTTTGCTCGGCACCTGCGACGTTCCAGCGTGTCATGGACACCGTACTGGCCGGATTGAAGTGGCAGACGTGCCTTGTGTATTTGGACGACGTAGTCGTGTTTTCCTCGACCTTCGACGAGCATCTCCGGCGGCTTGAGGCAGTACTTCAAGCAATCAAGGCCTCTGGACTGACCCTGAAGCCAGAAAAGTGCAGATTCGCGTATGACGAGCTCTTGTTTCTGGGTCATGTGATCAGCAAGTCTGGAGTGCGCCCAGACCCGCGGAAAACAGCTGCCATCACCGACTTTGCGCCACCCACCGACAAGAAGGCCGTGCGCCGATTTCTCGGCTTATATGCCTATTACCGACGCTTCGTCAAAAACTTTTCACGGATCGCCGAACCACTGACGCTTCTCACGAAGAATAACGTGGAATTCAGGTGGGAAACGGCGCAAGTGCAAGCCTTTCAAGAACTTAAACGACGCCTGCAGACGCCACCCATACTTGCGCATTTCGACGATTGCGCGCATACGGAAATACACACCGACGCAAGCAGCGTAGGACTCAGTGCCGTCCTTGTGCAAAAGACTGACGGGCTTGAAAGGGTTATCAGTTATGCTAGCCGGTCACTATCCAAGGCAGAAGCAAACTATTCCACAACAGAAAAGGAATGCCTTGCCATTCTCTGGGCTACGTCAAAGTTTCGCCCCTACCTCTATGGCAGGCCCTTCAAAGTTGTCAGTGACCATCACGCCTTATGTTGGCTAGCTAACTTGAAGGACCCTTCAGGTCGTCTCGCACGATGGAGTCTGAGGCTTCAAGAATTCGATATTACCGTCGTGTACAAGTCTGGACGAAAACACTGACGCCGACTGCCTGTCTCGTGCCCCCGTCGACGCGCCGCCGCAAGACGACGAAGATGACTGCTTCCTCGGAACTATAAGTGCCGACGACTTCGCCGAAAGGCAACGGGCCGACGCGGAACTGGGGGGCCTTATTGAGTACCTCGAGTGCAAGACCGCCGTGGTTCCGAATGTATTCAAGCGAGGACTGCCGTCGTTTTTCTTACGGAACGGCGTTCTCCTGAAGAAGAACTTCTCGCCACTTCGAACCGACTACCTTCTCGTCGTGCCCTCATCATTGCGACCAGAAGTCCTCCAGGCCCTACACGACGACCCGACGGCTGGACACCTCGGTGTTTCCCGAACGCTCGCCAGAGTACAGGAAAAATACTACTGGCCACGCCTTGCTGCCGACGTCGCCCACTACGTTAAGACTTGCCGAGATTGCCAGCGACGGAAGACACCGCCGACTAGGCCAGCGGGACTTCTGCAGCCAATCGATCCACCTCACCGGCCGTTCCAGCAAATCGGGATGGACCTACTGGGGCCGTTCCCGACGTCGACTTCCGGCAACAAGTGGATCGTCGTAGCGACTGACTACCTCACCCGCTACGCCGAGACAAAGGCCTTGCCCAAAGGGAGTGCCGCCGAGGTAGCCAAGTTCTTCGTGGAGAACATCGTCTTGCGTCATGGCGCCCCAGAGGTCCTCATCACAGACAGAGGTACCGCCTTTACTGCGGACCTAACTCAGACTATCTTGAAGTACAGCGAGACGAGCCACCGCCGCACCACCGCCTACCACCCGCAGACCAATGGCCTCACCGAGCGTCTAAATAAGACCATCGCCGACATGCTAGCCATGTACGTCGACGTTGAGCACAAGACGTGGGACGCCGTCCTTTCATATGTGACCTTCGCTTACAACACGGCCGTCCAAGAAACGACGCAGATGACGCCGTACAAGTTGGTCTACGGAAGGAGCCCGGCGACGACGCTCGACGCCATGTTACCCAACGTCACCGACGAAGAAAATCTCGACGCCGCCGCTTACTTACAACGTGCCGAAGAAGCTCGACAGCTGGCCCGCCTGCGCATCAAGACTCAACAGCACACCGACAGCCGTCGCTACAATCTTCGACGACGCTTCGTCGAGTACCAGCCCGGCGACCGTGTCTGGGTCTGGACGCCAATACGACGACGCGGACTGAGCGAGAAGCTTCTTCGACGATACTTCGGACCGTACAGGGTACTTCGACGTCTCGGCGTACTCGACTACGAGGTCGTCCCCGACGGCATCACGAACTCCCAGAGGCGCCGAGCTCGACCCGAGGTCGTGCATGTGGTGCGCCTTAAACCGTACTATGCTCGTTAGCGCACCTGAGGACTCTAATGTTTGCTTTCTTTATTAGTTTTCTTTAGTATTGCATGTATTCATGTTCTGTTTTTAAGCATCGGGACGATGCTTTTTCAGAGGGGGGCATTGCCGCGAGTCTTATATTTGATGAGTGTAAGCTTCACCCACAAAGACTGTGGGCAACGCGCCGCGCAGGCCTCGCCGTGATGTGTAGGAAGCTTCGCGATTGTTTTGGAACAATCTGTTAAGATTGGGCGCCGCACGAGAATGTTCCAGCTTTGTCGATAACGATAACGAGATAACGCCGCCACCAGCGATATCGCTTGAAAGTTCGATAGCACCTGTATAAAAGCCGACGCGCTTGACTGCTTGTTAGTTGATCGACGGACGACGCCCTGTTCGCCGCTATCATTGTACAGCGTGCATCGCTGTAGTTCTAGTTCTCATTTTCCGGCCACAAGTTCGGCCAAATAAACAGTTTCATCCTACAAACGCCGACTGCTGTGTTCGTTGACGTCACGACCACGTGACAATATAGATGTTACCACACGTCACTAACGTTCGTCATACAGAAATATCGCGTCATATCGATTTTGGTATATATATGCATTTCATTAAACGACCACCAGCGCCCCAAGACAATGTCATGTAAATCATGTTTTACATGAGATGCCTGTCATGATGTTCACGTTATAACCAGTAACTTGTGTTCGTCACACATTCTTGTCACGGCATACCAGTTTTGGTGTCTATCAAGCTAGCTAAGCGGCCGTGAGCGCACCATGAGCGTGGCATGTAAATCGTGCCGTACATGGCACTCATGTCATTATTTTTTGTCATCGTCTGTAATTTGTATTCGTCATAAGACATGTTATGCGATACCAAGTTTGGTGTACATCCCATCGACGAAACAGCCAGGACCGCACAAAGTCCTGGGCGGATAGATAGATAGATAGATAGATAGATAGATAGATAGATAGATAGATAGATAGATAGATAGATAGATAGATAGATAGATAGATAGATAGATAGATAGATACGTTCAAAGTCGCAGAAGTTCGCTTAGAAATGCTTCGCATTTAATAACTACCGACAGCCGAGTGCGTAAATGCCGCGCAGTTCGCATTTATTTATGTCGCAAGTGCGCGCGTGGGCAAGTGAAAACTGCCGCTATTTCTTTCCCAATCAGTTAGAGAACAACGGTATGCTTCATTCTGGGCTGCAAAAATGCACGCAATGCGTCAAAAAAATCGTTACTCCGCGTGAAATCAACACCATTCACAAGATCACTTCTACTTAGCAGCCGCAAACCAACGGCTTGACTGAACGCTTTCATCGCACCCTCTCGGACACGAATGCCATGTACATCAACCCCGACCACACGAATTGCGATGCCATGCTGCCGTTTGTGACGTTCACCTATAATACGGCCATAGGCGTGCGCAGGGTTCCCCGTCAGAGGGGGCGAAGATTCATTGCAGCGTAAGGGACCTTATTGCAGCGCTCCCCCCACCCTACTAAATCAATGTGTGGGGTAGATTTTGCGCCGCCCCCCTTTCTGATGGGACTAGAAGGGTCAATGTACGGGGCAGATTTTGCGACCTCCTCTTAGGTGATTAGGGGGGGGCAGCGGACCCCCCTGTGCGCACGCCTATGAATACGGCTACGCAACGAACCACCGGCTTTTATCCCTTTTTCCTGGTCTATGGCCGCTCACCGAGTTTTGCTCTGGACGTCTCGTTCCTTTCGGCTCCTGCAACCTCAGCAAGTCCTTTATGCGAACAATTTCTGTCTCGCCTTGCACAATGCCGTCACCTGGCCCGAATTAACACCGGCATCTCCCAGGAAGTTTGCAAGTCTCGCTACAACCCGACTCACCGTGCTGTCGCCTTCACCCCTGGAGACGAAGTACTTTGGACTCCGGTGCGCGCTCCCGGCTTATGCGAAAAATTCATGAGTCGCTTTATTGGACCTTACGGGGTCATTGATCAAACATCCCCCGTTCATTAGCGTGTCTCACCCCTTAGACTTTCTTCCGATCACCGTTGCCGTGGGACAAAAAATCGTGCATGTTTCTCGGTTGAAGTCGTATACACGACGTACCTCTTAATACTGTCGCGCGGCCGCTTCCAGCGCGAGAGGGAATTAGTGTGAGCGCAGTCACTGACTCTTCTTTGTCAACTGGACATATCATCATAATTTGTACAACTTCCTCGTCTGTATATATAATTATCAGTGTGTGTGAGCTCGAGCTCGACTCGAATAAAGTGGTTCCTTGTAATACAAACATATTTGAGCCTTCCTCCTCCCCCCCCCCCCCTCCCCCGAACAATATTCCTGGCTACGCCACTGGTGGTCACCCTTACAGCAATGCTAGCGGTGGCAGTCGTCGAAATGGCAGTCATTGTGGTGGGGTTTGAGTGTCGATACAGGGAGGGTGAGGAATCGAGTTGTACAGAAATAAACGTCTGAAGAGCATTTGTAGAAGATCATTTGTAAGATATAGCACATTTGTATAAGAAACACAGAGACATATATTTTCAACTCATAGCATTTGCAACATAACATTTATTACTTATAGAACACTTGTAAGAAAACGCAGCTGCACAAAGAAACACTAATGAGCTATAGATTTTGAGCAAAATGTGTATCAAGACCAATCTGAAAATCAGTCAAAGTATTATTTTGCACCACATCATTCGGTAATTCATTCCACATTTTTAATAGCCTACAAGGAACAAGGGAAAGCGGAATAAGTCTGTTCGAACAATTACTGGTTGTATGAATGTACTGCGTGCTGTTGCGTGTTGCTTTATTACAAAGAAAGGAAATAAAAGTACCCGTGGCCTGCCTGCGCCACAAATAAAACAGGCTTCAGTCAAATCTCAGCCAAGTGAACTTTTCTCCTCTGTAGAGAAGAGAACGTGGTTCGAGAAACCAAAGCAAGTAACTTTCTTTTCTCGATTATTTTACGTGTGGGAATTGTTTTGCATATTCTTGATGGTTCTCAACGTCTACTAGTCTCGTTTCTTTTGTTTTTGCTTACAATTCCTGTGTTTCACTCCGTAACTGCACTGAAGCAGACAGGCGAGCTATTTAGTGCTGCATATATTGTTGCTTACATTGAACGAACGACGCAAGATGACGGGAGACACGAGAAGGCCAATATGCTGTGTAATTGTGCTTACTGTTGTTGTGCATCGTTTCATGGCGATAAACCTCAAGATATGCACTCTATAAGGGCCAGTTTATTAGGGCATTCCATGTTCCACTGCGTTCCATCTGCACTCGTTATTAATCGATTGCTCATCACTTTATGTTTCCAACGTCAACTGAATATGTCTTATTTAGATTGCTACCTCATTATATCCTTTCACTAGTAAATAGCGCCAATTATATTTACTAGTCAACGAAACAGAATCATATCATTTTTCCAACAGCTACGCACTCGTGTCTTTTTGTACTGGACCACTAAAATAAATAGGACCATGCAAGAGTATAACATTTGTTTAAGCCTCTTTTGAAAGCTCTGCCAAGAATGCTTAATGGACGTAAAAAACCCGCATCGATGGCGATTAATGGCGCGTTGTTTCGGTGGTAAGCGCATTGGGGCTACACTCACTCTCTGAGGCCGCGAGCTTCTTGACGGGTTCCCCGCTGTCTCGTGTGAGTCAAGCAGCAGATTCGCTCTTCTATCGATGGTGTTGGAAGACTTCGCCGAACCACGCGCCGATGTCTCGGATTCTATAGTTCGGGTCCCCGATGGGCACGCCCTTTTCTCTATGCCGACGACGTCAGTGGGAAACGTACCTGGAGGAACTCCTCAAATCCTCAGCAAAAAAAAATGGGGGGGGGGGGGGGGACAAAAGCCACAAAAAAGCGACTCTCGAGTTATCCGAACAAAAAATCAGCAAGATAACAAAAAAACGCGCCTTTTCCTGGCGGCGGCCTTATGTAACGGTGTCGATGATTCTCGAACGTCATGTAAAAGTTGTCCACGATATGTGCAGACTCCTGAACGGTCCTTAAAAAGGGAAGCTGAAATGGCCTTAGAATTCGATAAAACTTTGTTGTTTAGAAGGGCCAACATTATAGTCGAAGATGGCGAAACGTTTTCAGCTGTTCTGGAAACGGGGACCTTGGAATACGCGAATGAAGAGTTCGTCTTTCTCCACCCACGCCAACGGGCCGAAAGTGTGGGCGTGGAAACGAACTAACCGGATCTACGTTATCGCCGGTAGCTTTGCCAGATCCTTGCAGCACTGTCGCATCTTCAACCGTCGCCTCCGTGACTAGTTCGGGCTGCGCGCGTCGGTGGAACTGATCACTAAGGCAATGCTTTAATAGTGCTGATCTTGCCGATGACGCGGCTCACCGAAGATGACGTCACCGCTTTCGATCAGCATTTCAAGAAGCCTTGCGGCTGCAGCCGCTGTTTTTGCCAAGAAATGCTATTTGCGTTCCTTTCTGCGAACTCTTACATTGGTTTTCGAATTCAGCAGGTATCAAACTATGATTACACGCTCCAACATCAGTTTTTCCAAAGTGCTTCACCTTGTCTTTCAGGCATGTTCACACTTAAGAAGCGAAAATAAAGCAAGAACGCCAGAGCAGCCGAAAAACCGTGTTCAGGGACGTCGGAGACCTTCACATTTGTTCTGCCCTTCCTGCATGTCGCCACCGCCTTCGCCACTTCTGGAATGCATTCCCATGTGCCATTTTCCTGAGCGTTTAATTCTGCACCGAATCCAAGTTATGCAAGTGAAACCCAGAGAAAAAAACCCCGCCATATCCACGAAACAAATGATGATTGAGGAGCTGGCTCGGAGAAAATCGGGTTTTTCCTACATTATTATCATCATATAGGCTCTCGAAGAACAAGGGGAAGAAGACTTCTCTTTCGCGCGAGCGTGCGCATGCTACAGTTGACTATGCTATATGTGCTTTTGCCTGCGTTTAGATCATCATCAATGCGCTCGAAGAACAAGAGGAAGAAGACTTGTCTTTGGCGCGAGCTGCGCCTGTAGCATTCGCCTCTGGAACTAAGGTTACGCTTACGGTGCGGGACTTTGCCGCAGCTTAAGAACCTGGCGAGTCAGCTCCTGAAATGGTCTTCACCTCTTCAGGCCGTTGTTTCACCATCAGAAACTACATAGGGGAACACGCCGGCAACGGCGGCGGCGGATTCACCCGGCTGTGCAAAAGCGAGAATACGCAGGGTACGCCAAAACGCTGCTGCTGCACCTCCTGGCGAATTCCAGTCTTCTCGGCCATCTTGCTACAAACCAGTTTCTCGAAAATCTCGTCCTGGTTGAGCCTACGAATTTTGTCGTGCGGCACGGGTAGTTTGCGATTGTGGTTTTGCGGAGCACCGGCGACTCCTTGGCCGCGATTTTGAATTTGCGGCCGGATGCTTACATCACGTGGCTTATATGCTAGCGCAGCAAAAGTACGCCGTTTGCTTTACATTGATAAGTACACAGTCAAAGACCATGCAGAGAGGGAGACGAGAAAGAAGCCCTGTATAACGTACAGTGCCGCGCTGTCCATTCTGCACGATCGACTTATGAGCGGCAAAACATAACACACGGCGCTCGTGTTTGTGTGATCTTTCGTCTTTTCGTCTTCATTGTTGCGCCGTTCTGAAGCCATGAGTTTGCCGCTTTCGCCCCCTTCGAGGCCAAGTCTGAATAGTCCTTTAGTTGCTGTCAGACAGGCTCAGACAAAAGGGAAATTAAAGGAAAGATCAGCTATCCCTCCGGCACGAGGTCGGCCTCTGTGCCGCGCGCTTCGCTACGGCTCCGGCCGGCGCCTTGAAATGAAAACCATGATGCAGCATACTGACGTGAGTGGCGAGCAGAAGTTTTTTGCACCTCACGTGGTCGCCCATCCGCCCGGCTCTGCATGATGTACTGTGTGTGCGCGCCTCTTGGATGCCGTGAAACGTTTAGAGAAGGACCGCCGTTCCGCCGTAAACGAGTTACCGTTACGGTTCCGCTGATATTTGACGGAACGGTGGCGTTTCTTCGTTCCTCCCAAAAGGAACTAGTTCTTGGAACGTCGTTCCTTAATTGGAACGCGGTTCCGTACATCACTGGTTGAGTCACCATACAAAGGGTCACGCAGGTTATGTTATTAGGCCATCCGTAGGTGAGAACATTGCCTCGCCGCAGGTCACACAGCTCAATCCGCAGCCAGCCGCTCTACATTAGGCGTTGTTCGGGATTTGGGCGCCATCTACTCAATCGCCTGAGCGTTCGCCATTGGAACGCTCACTTTCCGGACAACAACATTTGCGCGCCCTCGCAAATGGTGTAATTTATATTCCGCTTTTCTGCCCAGGATTTCCGGCGACAGCGGGGTCGCACAATGAGCGAAGTAATGCTAACGTATGGAAAAAGAGATGATTTTGAGTGCTATCTAGAACACTACGGAAGAGCACTTAGCTGCCCCACGCCGTTTGTGCGTTATATACTAGGGCTGGGGGGCTCAGGAGTGAGCCAGATCTTTTGAGCGGCTCTTTTAAAAGAACGAGTGATCCGCGGCTCAGTAAAAGTGAGCTGCGGTTCTTTGGGAGACGGCTCACTGAGCAGAGTGAGCCAACCATTGGAGCCAACTGAGCGACCGCGGCGACGGTTCTCCGGTTCTCTTTCGCTCACTGAGCCGCGGTGGCGGCGGTTCTTTCTCGCTCTCTAAGAGGCGGTTCTCTCTCGCTCACTCAGCGGTAGTTCACTCTCGCTCAGTGAACCGATTGAAATGCCCCGTTTGAGCTAGCATACCGTGAGGGAGGGACGCTGGGTTTCAGAGTGCGGCTTTCACGCCATCTATAGGCGATGAAAGAAAACAACTGCACTTTCCTCCTTGATTGCATGTTGCTTGCAAGAGTCGCAACCTCCTCGCCTTCGGCTTCCTCTTTGAGCGCCCACCGGTCACTATGTTTTTATCCAGAGGCATGCACAGAGGTCTCGTGGATTCATTTTCGGTTACTGGCCGACGAGTGTTCGCCGATGCGGGAAGACTCGCGCTGCTCGCTTGCTCTGTGTGGTGTGCGTGGCAGTTCATCGTGAGCTGGTGCAACTCGTCGAAGACGAACAGATGGACTTAGTCTAAGTCGTGGTTTTTATTAGTGTGCCGTGAAATCCCGAGCAAGCACCCTCCCCTCCTCCTACGGTGAAGTGTAATCCGGCAACATTTGTAGGAGGGAGGGGTCCCTTGCCCGGTCATGGATTAAAATTCATTATGGTGGCAGAAGAGCCGCTAAAAATATCGAATGGACACTAGTGCTTCTAATGCAATGCTTTATTAAACACGCATGCATTCACTGTTTTCATTCGCCCTTGTCGGGCGAATAAAAAGAAGGAATGAAACAGTGAAAATGGGGGAAGGGAGAAGGGGACGTAAATTTGAAGTCTCCTGAAGGAGGAAGGGGGCGCTTGCACGGGTAGGAGCGCTTGCTCGGAATTTCGCGGTAGCCATGATAATGTCACCCATATAATCCACTTCAGTGCAATTCTGAGCGTTCACTATTAGCACGTCAATAAAACAATATGTTGTGCTGAATCCGGCCTTCATTTGATTTCGTCCTGGTGCATGATGACAAATTATCATGGCATGATACTGTTGAGGTTCGATCTGTTTGAATGCGCCTCACATGTATTTTAGATGCGAAGCAGCTTTTGCGCTGGGCTTTGTCCATAGTTCCATTGGCGACCGCCCGCTTTCTAAAACCTACCATAGCCATCTGTAACATATTGAGCGCGCGCTCGCGCCAAGGAGAAGTCTTCTTCTTGTTCTTCGACTTCCTTGATGATGATACCTGCAGAGCGCGCGGTCGCGCCAAAGAGAAGTCTTCTTCGTCTTGTTCTTCGACTGCCTTGATGAGGATACGTGCCGAGCAGTTTAGGGGCCCGGGCTGCCTATGCTGTCCTAGCTTGGCGTAATGCAGACAAAACCACGTGTGCTGGCACGCGCCAGCGCGTTCGGACCTATGTAAGGGGCTGGGTAAGGCCCTGTGGCCTCTCCTCCTGACAAACTCTCAGCAATCTAGTGAGGGCGTCGGCGAACAAGATCCTGCAGACGCGCGATGAACCAACGCGTTGTATCCTAGTCAGAACGCGCTGGAACGCGCTAGCGCGTTCGGGCGTGTGTAAGGGGCTGGGTAAGACGCTGTGGCCTCTCCCCCTTACACCTTCTCAGCAATCACATGATGGCGTCGGGGAACGAGATTCTGCAGACGCGCGATGAAACCGCGTGGCGGGCTCCAACAAGAGTTCGGGACGAGTAATAACAACAGCAACTACAGTGAATTCATGGTGTGCTCCAATTGCAAGGACGCGTTAACGTCAGGCAAGGTGCCCGTGATGAACAGAACTTCAAGTCGACACATGCACTCCTTCGCATCCGCACATGGTTCCCGTTAGTGGGAGATGGTGAATATTTTTTTACTCGTTGTTTCTTTCAATGGGTAAAGGGACGTCTTCCAGAAAGGCGTCCACTCACAGTGAGACTACAAAATTAGGTGCTTGATTTAAGACAAATACCGACACAAGACAGCGATCGTAGCACGCAAGTGCTGCTTTCGGGATAGTTTTTTTTTTGCTTGAAAGCAGATCCCGCATCTACATTTCAAACGAAAAGCGGCGTTCTCAGAAGGAAAGCGAGGGCCAAATCCTTGCAAAAAAAGTACGCGTCCAACCCTGAAGTGGTGTACGTTGACGCCGCCCAATACCGAGACTTGACCAATGCATACGCAATAAGTGTAATCACTCTTCCTGTCGTCAATGCAGATTCACCCCGAGTAAAAACGGCTGGTTCCGTCCGCGCACTTAACACGACAGAATCCAAGGAAGCGGCCATAGCCTTAGCAGCAGCAGCCGGATTCACCATTATATTAAGCGACTCAAAGGCCGCTATTTCCAACTTTGCTCGTGGCATTGTGGCCCCCACAACACTGCGTTTACGCCGCCTCACTCTGCTTACTGATCCCGAGGAAGAAACACTATGCTCCATTGAGCTGATAGGGGTCCCGGCTCACGCGGGGAAACCGCGAAACGAGGCGGTCCGCCAATATGCTCGAGAATTTGTCAGTCGAGTGGTGGGACCCGCCTCTGATCCGGGGGACCCTGGTGAAGCCTTGACATCTTATCACGACATTACGCAATATTACCGCCTATCGATGCAGTTAAAACCACCCCCGCACCACAAGTTAACTAAGCGCCAGGAGGTTGTCTGGCGCCGCCTGCATACGCATTCATTCCCGTGTCCATATATTTATGCACGTATATACCCCGACACGACTGACCCGTATTGCTCGTATTATGGGTCAATAGCCACACTTCATCGTATTCTCTTGGACTGCAGGGAATAGCCCCCTCTCCAGATCTCCTGGCCACTCCCTCGCCCGAAGGGTGGGAGGAGGTTTTGATCTCCACCAGCCTACAGTTCAGATACAGGCCATACAGAGAGCAGAGGAGGTAGCCACCAGATTCAGCCTGGCGGATCACCTGCCTCTTAAAGTCTGACGACAATAAAGTTGTGTTCTCTCTCTCTCTCGCACACAGCGTGGATAATTCGTCAGTGCACCTGTTTAAAGATTGCGGCAGCAGTGCACCGGTGCACTTGCGGCCGTAACTACTTGCAGAGCTGTTGTAAACATGCGTGACGCTGCAAAAATGCCCTTTCCAGCAACGATGCCACCAGCTCCACTCCCACGCCGCAGCACCGAAAAAAACGTGCTTCTTTTTTCCTTTAGTAAAGAAAATGTGGGACAATACAACCGATACAACACTTTTACTTTTTAGGAGTAACGCAAGTGCGTCTGCAGAACTTTTTGCAGAGGAGTGCATGGGCGAGGGGGGGGGGTGCGACGGGGAGGCGTTCAACAGCAACCAGCGCACCGTTTCTATCAAACTGCCTTGCATAGAATATGCATTCTGAATTCCAGGAGGAGGGGTCAGTGTCCTCCCTCTTGTCTCCTCTCGCTCCTGGTATCAAGTGAGCTGAGCCGTACGGAGCCGCTTTTCCTATCTCTAATAAGTCTAAAGAAATAAACGACCTCCAAGAAAGACCGTTGTCCATGGAGCCGAAGCCTTGAAGCAACATCCAGCTTAAGTGATCACTAAGGGCCTCCGTGCTTGATCTGGTTGCGCCGCAATGTTTGGCTGCCTATGCAAGTAGCTTTACTCGTATCCTGTAGAACAGGAAGTACACCGAAGAAGGAAATAAAATTTCCATATGATCTTTTAGCTGAACGTCTGCAATACCAAAACATTCCTGAAAAGGTGCCGTTGAAATATCCGCTACCAATTCCTCACCATGAAAGAGAGATCCAATAATAAGGAGCACTAAAAGCCACTGCGATGAATCATGATGAAAAGCAAACTGCGAATGAAGAACTAATGAGTGAATGAATGAATGAATGAATGAATGAAGGACTGAATAATAAGAAGCACTAATAGCCAGTGCGATGATGAATGATGAATGAATGAATGAATGAATACAATAAATAAATAAAGAAGTAGTGAATGAAGGACTGCATTGTACTGGAACTGGAGCAGCATCAAATTATATAGATGACGACTATGTCTTGGAAAAACCTTACTAAAAAGATCATGATTCGTAAGTGGCTCATAGTTAAAACAGATGAAACAGCGCGATTAGAAGACGGGCAACAAAAGAACGAAGACGACCACAGGACAAGCGCTGACTGCCAATCGAATGACTAGAAAACAAGCCGTTTATACAGTCTCAGAGGAAACACGCCCACATCATAATCGCTATTCCCAGTCACAATCCTCTCAAGAACTTTATTTCCCTCCCATAGTAGAACAGAGGGCGAGCTGACACAACTGTCTCCTTCGTAACGAATCGAAAAGCCATCTAGAATTTTATTTTTCGTTTGTATATTTTCTTTTTCCTATAAACTCGGTTCTCTCGAACTGGGAATTGCCTGCCAGATCCATTTCTTCCGTTACTGCAACGTTGAAGAGTTCGAACATTAGAAAATTGTCCGGTGTGACGTATACATACTTTCCCGCAGCTTATATAGTAATCTGAGACACCACATTACCCGTGCATTCAGCGAAACGGCTTTTGCGATCAGTTTTGGACGCGGGGGCCATGAATTTTCTTGTCTTGCATGCGCATATCCAGGACAGCATGCAAGGGTTATTAAAAAAATTACACCATCTCCAGCTAAAGGGGACCGTGAGGCGATGCGAAGACGGAGCACTTGCACGATCGCGTTCCGTTGGCGTTCGTTGGGCATGCTACCGACCTCGCGTCGTTGACCGTGAGGCGATGCGAAGACGGAGCACTTGCACGATCGCGTTCCGTTGGCGTTCGTTGGGCATGCTACCGACCTCGCGTCGTTGAACGCGAAGAGCAACACTACGCGCGTCGTGTCTTCCCTCTAGACGCCGTTAATTCTCACAGGGCGTGCGGGGAACGCGGTCGACAGGCGCGCGAGAGGGGAGCAATGTAGAAGAGGAGAGAGAGGGGAGGGGACGCGCATGCGCTAGCACTCATCGCGGCGCTGCGCAGGAGAGAATTTCGGCATTTCTAGCCCGCATTCTAGAGGAATCAACCGACACAGGGCGAGCGAGAGGGGGACAGCGTAGGATAGGAGAGAGAGGGGCAGGGTACGAGCATGCGCTGGCGCTCATCGAGGCACTGCGCAGGAGAGAATTTCGGCATGTAGAGCCGGCATTTCAGAGGAGTCAACCGGCATTTCAGAGGACTGAACGCGCGCAGCGCTTTACCACTTGAAGGAGAGGAGTCTAGATGAGGAGAGTAGCGCATGCGCTGTGAGAACAGAAGCGAGAACGCAAGAGAAGCGTAAGCAGGTACTGGTAGAGAATTGGAGAGAGTAACGCGCAGCTGTTGGAGAGAGGGAAGGAGGAGAGTTGCGCATGCGTAGTGTGAGTGCGGACTACCAGGCCACGGGACATAGCCCCCAAGCAAGAGATGCCTTCGCATCTAAAATAAGTTAATAAATATTCAGAAGAAAAAGAAAAAATTCGTGCCAGCGTTCGCATTGCTGTGTTACCTCATGCTGCTCGGCTCTACCATTTGAGGACTTTAGTAATCCGGAACACCTCTCGATATTCTGAGGACATGCTGGGCGTTTTGAAAATTTGGATGCCCAAAGCCAGACACTCCGCTTCCCTATATCTTCCATGCCTCAAGACTATGGGAAGAGCAATCCTGTTTAGGTACCACATGGAGTCGTCTGCTCATTTGACGAGATCTTCCGCTATTCAGTGGAGCTCACGATCATGGTGTAAGGGTTTTATGAGAGGGTAAGTTTGATTAACAAACGGAATGACGCCGATGAGCTCACTTACGTGAACTTCTACCTTTCTAGAGACGCCAGTCCGGTTTATAAATTGTGAATCTGACTGTTTCACTCACGTGGATGGCATTCGGAGCTAAACATTACGACATATTCGGTCGCCCAGCCATGCGCAAGCTTCGCGCAGAGCAGCAGCTTCACAGTCGCATTAAACAAAATGGCCAAAAATTCACCAGCTACATTGAAGATGTAGTTGACATTTGCCACCGCTTCAATTCGTCCATGAATGAAGATGAAAGAAGATAAGAACGTCATGAAAGCAATTGAACTCGCCGCCTTGCAAATGTACTTAGCAAAGAACCCTCAGACGGTTAACGATGGCGTTCTTTCCCAGAGCTAGCAAGCGCTGCCATAACAACGCGCCGAGCCTTCGTACAAGATAGACAGTTATAGAGAGGCTCTTTATTGCAGAAACAGATATTTTTGCCGGCGTATCTACACCGCTGGCATGCTCCCATGTATAGGAATGGCGTTTGTCTGTACTCTTTCTTTTTGTCATCATTTTCTTCACTCGCTTCTGTGATCTTGTATACCATTCGTACTAGGTAAGCTGATCTCGGCCTCTTAGCTGTAGCTGTATCTTATAATTATAGCTGCGACGAAATAATCAGCCATCTTCTGTGAAAGTCTCCGCTTGAATGCGCCCAGAAAAGAACTTTCAGAAGTGGTAGGTGAACCTGAAAATTATTCATTTTCGGAGGAACGGATCTTGGGACACTCGCCGAGACCATCTGCAGCACACAGGGCTCTGAGAGCGTTGTTGCGTTTCTTGCGGACAACTGGTCACAGAGACATACCCTAAGCCATGTCCTATTCTGTTCTACCTTTTGCCCCCTTGCTTTATCTACAGACAGCGCTAATGGCAATAGATGATTGGTGTAGTAGGTGGGATATGGTGCTGAATTCAGAGAAAACTGTTCTGCTACGCATTACGAGGAAGAAACAGCCCGTCATCTTCCCCTATATTCTTCATGACTGTCCAGTGTTAGAAGTAGATAAATATAAATATTTAGGCATTACTCTCAACTGCAACCTTCCTTGAACACCACACATAACAGACATTTGCACAAAAGCGATCCGTAAATTATGGTTTTTAAAAAGAAAATGAAGACATGCTCCCTCAAGCGTAAAGCTTTTGGCATATAAAACTTTCATTTTATCTAAGCTCGAATATGCTGCAGTCATATGGGATCCTGTTACAAAAAAGGACATTATGCTTCTAGAAAAAGTGCAACGTAAGGCGATTAGATTTATTGTTAACAAGTATAGAAGACTCGACTCACCTAGTTCACTAATGCAGTTACACAAGATTCCTTTGTTAGAAACAAGAAGAAAGTTGAGCCGTTTAACGTTTTTACATAAAATTATGTCAGGAAAAATTACAATAAATGTACCATGTTGTGTCCAACCAGCTACTGCTAGGACAACCCGTCGTAAACATGACCGATCATTAGCGCCCATATTTGCACGAACTAATGCCTACAAACATAGTTACTTTCCTACAACAGTCACAGATTGGAATTCACTGCCTCAGGAGATTTTTACCACTGAAAATTTTGTTACGTCACTGGAAAATTATCTTTTTGGTGTCTAGCGTCCCAAAATATCATAATGTCGTTGTTTCACAGACGTCAAGCCTCGTTTAGCGATCTCATGTTTGTCTTTTCTTTACTTTTTTTGCTACGTCACTGGAAATTATTTTGTTGGTGTCTAGCATTCCCATATGTTGTAATCTTGTTGTTTCACAGACGTGATGTCTCTTTTATCGTAAGAATCATAGTGTTATTTTGTTTGCAACAAAGTCATGTATTCTGGTTTTTGCTGTAACAATTCACTTTATGTTTTATTTTGCCACTCCTGCTTGGACCAGAATGTTGGTCCGCAGTATGTTTAAATAAAATAAATAAATAAACAAATCTGTTTTAGGGGCGTAGCTCCTCTTAGTCTAGCCTTGTCACATCTCCGTTGTCCGGCGTATCTCCCGGCAGCCGGCAGTAAACGGCAGTATCTGTCCGGTGGTGGTGGTGGTGGTGTGCGGCGTGACCACCCTTACTGCGCATGCACATACCCTCTCCACACACCTCCTCTCCAGGGGCGTAGCCAGGGGGGGTTGGGGGGGGTTCAAACCCCCCCGCGAAATTTTTCAGTTTTGCTTGCGTATATATACACGTGCACATACAAATGCACGCACGAACATACGTAAAGTATGGTTGAACCCCCCCGAAAAAAAATTCTGGCTACGCCCCTGCTCCTCTCCACTCCCCCTCACCATTCCCCATATCCTCTACCCATCTCCCCTTTCCCTTTCCACTCACCCTCTCCCCTTCCCCTCTCCACTTCCCCTTTTTCCTTCTCCCTCTCCCCTTCACCTCTCCCATAACCAGTCTTAAAGGGCCCCTAAACCACCAACAGACGCTCGCGTGCTCCTCTCCGTGCCTTCCCTTTATGGACAGCAGCCGTCATGACGTCACCTGTATGATTAGGTGACGTCTCGAGCAAGACACGCTGTCAATGGGCGAACAAGAGCCTGTTTTCTGCTAGCAGATGCCCGCGCTTCTTGCGTTTTCACCTCGGACGCTGAGGAAGTGCACTCAGAGAGGTGGATAGACGTGCCGACGAACGCAGCCTAGCGAAGGAAAGAGCGAAACGACAAAGCGCGTGCGATTCCGCCAGCGTTCGCAGTAGACTCGTGCACGACTGCAACGCCACAACTAAATTTCGACCTCTGCGTGGTTTAGGGGCCCTTTAAAAACGGAGGGGCCGTGCACACATGCAGGCTCCCTAAAGACAATGCGCTGAGACAGTACGTGATATGTATCGCCCTCTCCTCTCCTACGCTTCCCCCTCTTTCTCCTCTCCTACGGTCCCGCCCCCCTATCTTGCCTGGCGGCGCAGCGGCGCCGATGCAGGCAGCGTCGCGAGGCAGCGTCGCGGCAGCGTCTTGATTGAAAAAACCAGCCGCTCGCGCTGCAGAACCGTTCACTGACCACCCCGTATATATAGGCACTGGATTTTGACCTCCAAGGTAGTGCGTGTGTGCGATTTCTCCTGTGCGTGATTAAACAATGTAAATTCACAGCGTACATGTAAAATTAAAGTGAGCTGCAAGTCGTCATAACTCTCATCGAACCTTTAGTATAAACGCGCCCGATCTCACGTCGGTGATGATGTACTGGGCAGAATTCACGGAAGATTCACGGTTTACCGATGAACCTCCGCAGCTTCGCCCACTCATCATCATTCACTCCGTGGATATGCGTGATTTTTTTTAATGCGAAGGATTTCGTGGCGAACCAAAGTCAGTTTTGAGCGTTTCTATCTATCTATCTATCTATCTATCTATCTATCTATCTATCTATCTATCTATCTATCTATCTATCTATCTATCTATCTATCTATCTATCTATCTATCTATCTATCCGCATACGACTTTGTACCCTCCTGCTCGTTTCGTTAATCGAATGTACACCAAAATTGGTATGGCGTAATATTACTGTATGATGAACATAAATGACAAGTCATAACATGGAAATCATGACATGCATGTCATAACGACATGATATACATGCCAAGGTCTTGGTGCTCGTACGGCCGTTTCGGTAACTTGATATATACCAAAATTGGTACGGCGTGACAAGAGTGTATGACGAACATAACTGACAGGTCCTAACTTGCAAATCATGACACGCATGTCATGTACAACATGATTTACATGCCACGCTCATGGTGCGGTCGCGGCCGTTTCGCTAGCTCGATATATATACCAACATTGGTATTGCGCGTCGTTACTGTGTAACGAACATAAATAACATGAGTTAACATGAAAATCATGACACGCATGTCATGTACAGCATGACTTAAGTGCCACGCTCATGGTGCGCAGGCGGAAGTTTCGCTATATTGATCTACCCCGAAATTGATATTGCATGACGTTATTGTGTAACAAACATAAATAACATGAGACGCATGTCATGTACAGCATGACTTACGTGCTACGCCATGATGTGGTGGCGGCCGTTCGCTAGCTTGATCTACCCCGAAATTGGTATTGCGCGACGTGACTGTGGGACGAACATAACACGACTTAACATAAAAATCATGAGACGCATGTAATGTACAGCATGACTTACGTGCCGCGCTCATGATGCGCTGGCGGCTGTTTCGCTAGCTTGATCTACCCCGAAATTGGTATTACGCGACGTTATAACGAACATAAATAACACGAATTAACGTGAAAATCATGACACACATGTCATGTACAGCCCGACTTACGTGCCGCGCTCATGGTGCGCTGGCGGCCGTTTCGCTAGCTTGATCTACCCCGAAATTGGTATTTCGCGACGTGACCGTGTGACGAACATAAACAACACGAGTCAACATGAAAATCATGACACACACGTCATGTACAACATGACTTACGTGCCACGCTTATGGCGCGCTGGCGGCCGTTTAGCTAGCTTGGTCTACCCCGAAATTGGTATTGCGCGACGTTACTGTGTAACGAACATGAATAACATGAGTGGCACGCATTTTCCTCAATGACAGACAAGACGATGTATGCAGCTCTTTGCTGGCTGCTTCGCATTAGATCGATTCCCACAAAGCGTGGGATCTGCCGGCTTTTTTTTTGCAGTGTAGACAGGCGTTTTGGCACTCTTTCCCATCATGGCTCTTCCTCTCCCCATCCCACGCTCTCAGGGATTACCACGCTCGAAATATACCGGTATTGTAGCCCTGGTGCATTCACGCCATCTTCCCACGCTCATCGAGTCGAACCCACAGTGCCGGTCGTTAAACGGTTCTGGGAAACAAAAGGCGTTTGCGTGTGCTGACCTCTCTCGCATTCGGACCGTGCATTGCTGCGACTCGACCCTGCACCACAGTCAGGGAGCCGAAAGCACAGCGCCGGTCGTTAAAGTAATGGTGGGCAAAGCGCCGATGTCCCCTTGAGCGTCACCGCAACTCGGCCTTGACCCCGTGCCGGCCTCTGGGAAGCAGAGCAAGGCCGCGTAACTGCAGCCCCGGGGAGCCAGCGGCGGAGACGAGCTGCTCAAAGGAAGCCGTTTGCTTTCCATTGAAAAGTGCACAGTCAAAGACCATGCAGAGAGAGAGCCGAGAAATAAGCCCTGTATAACGTACAGTGCCGCGCTGTCCATTCTGCACGATCGACTTATGAGCGGCAAAACATAACACACAGCGCTCGTGTTTGTGAGACCTTTCGTCTTTTCGTCTTCGTTGTTACGCCGTGCTGAGGCCATGAGTTTGCCACTTTCGCCCCCTTCGAGGCCAAGTCTGAATGGTCCTTTAGTTGCTGTCAGACAGGCTCAGACAAAAGGGAAATTAAAGGGAAGATCAGCTATCCCTCAGGCACGAGGTCGGCCTCTGTGCCGCGCGCTTCGCTACGGCTCCGGCCGGCGCCTTGAAATGAAAACCATGATGCAGCATACTGACGTGAGTGGCGAGCAGAAGTTTTTTGCTCCTCACGTGGTCGCCCATTCGCTCGGCTCTGCATGATGTAATGTGTGTGTGCGCCTCCTGAATGCCATGAAACGTTTAGAGAACGCCCGCCGTTCCGCCGTAAACGAGTTACCATTAAGGTTCCATGATACTTGACGGAACAGTGGCGTTTCTTTGTTCCTCCCAAAAGGAACTAGTTCTTGGAACGCCGTTCCTTGGAACGCAGTTCCGTACATCACTGGTTGAGTCACCATAGAAAGGGTCACGCAGGTTATATGTTATTAGGCCATCCGAAGGCGAGAACATTGCCTCGCCGAAGGTCACACAGCTCAATCCGCAGCCAGCCGCTCTACATTAGGCGTTGTTCGAGATTTGGGCGCCATCTACTCAATCGCCTACCAGCGTTCGCCATTAGAACGCTCACTTTCCGGACAACAACATTTGCGCGCCCTCGCAAATGGTGTAATTTATATTCCGCTTTTCTGCCCAGGATGTCCGGCGACAGCGGGGTCACACAATGAGCGAAGTAATGCTAGCGTATGGAAAAAGAGATGATTTTGAGTGCTATCTAGAACACTACGGAAGAGCACTTAGCTGTCCCACGCCGTTTGTGCGTGATATATATAGTGTACTAGAATTTTCTATATAGTACACTATAGTTATATACTAGAGCTGGGGGGCTCAAGAGTGAGCCGGATCTTTTGAGCGGCTCTTTTAAAAGAACGAGTGAATCGCGGCTCAGTAAAAGTGAGCTGCGGTTCTTTGGGAGAGGGTTCACTGAGCAGAGTGAGCCAACTGAGCGACCGCGGCGACGGTTCTCCGGTTCTCTTTCGCTCACTGAGCCGCGGTGGATAATGTTAGTAAACGCTGCTAACCAAATTCTATCTCTATACATGAAAACTCACATCAAATCCCCACTCGCGAACAAGTTGGTACGCGACTGATCTCTCGCTCGCTCAGCGGAAGTTCACTCTAGAGCTGTGCACGGGCCGTATTTCCGAGCCCGAGCCCGGCCCGGGCCCGCTGACTTTGTCGAAGGCCCGCCCGAGCCCGACGGCAAAGGGCTGCGAGCCCGCCCGGCCCGGCCCGACGTACGAATACACAATCCCGGGCCCGGCCCGGCTTTTTGAAGGTTCACTGCGAAAACAAAACATCGTTTTCTGGTAATTTGGCATTGTATTCAGCATATCAGATTTGATCAAACGATACACGACGAACAGACTCTAATAGAGACTGTTCGCGGCACTTTTGCTATACAAATAGACGGCCTCATGCCAGCAACAATGGAGTTCGCTCGCCAAAGCCGTCACGTGTATGGGGTATGCCCATGTAAGCATCAGCTTGCACGAAGGCGATCTACGTCGGGTCGCTCATCGCTGTCGCGTGCATTTTCACTCATGTGGGATTTGGCTTTAAATCTTACGCGGAACAGTCGCGTGGCGCCGTCACTACTCAGGTGGTGTTACTTCTCTGTTTGTCGGAGTGCAACAGAGGCAGTGCTTTACCTGCTCCCTTTTTGTTTAACGTAGCGAATGGAAAGGAAAAGCGGTAAAGTGCGGTCCCGGAAAAGGCGCTGTATGCGTACTGGGAAACAATTCCCGCCCATGCTCTATATTTCGGGCTTGAGTCGGGCTTTGCGCGGGGCCGAGACCGGCCCGATAAAACTCCAAGTAGTCCGAGCCCGGCCCGGGCCCGAGGTGAAAATACGTCGGCCCGCCCGAGCCCGGCCCGCGGGCCGGGTCGGGCTCGGGCTTTCGGGCTACCCGGAGCCCGTGCACACCTCTAGTTCACTCTCACTCAGTGAACCGATTGAAATGCCCCGTTTGAGCCAGCGTGCCGTGAGAGAGGGACGCTGGGTCTCTGAGTGCGGCTTTCACGCCATCTATAGGCGATGAAAGAAAACAACTGCACTTTCCTCCTTGATCGCATGTTGCTTGCAAGAGTCGGAACCTCCTCGCCTTCGGCTTCCTCTTTGAGCGCCCACCGGTCACTATGTTTTTATCCAGAGGCATGTACAGAGGTCTCGTGGATTCATTTTCGGTTACTGGCCGACGAGTGTTGGCCGATGTGGGAAGACTCGCGCTGCTCGCTTGCTCTGTGTGGTGCGCGTGGCAGGTCATCGTAAGCTGGTGCAACTCGTGAAGACGAACAGATGGACTTAGTCTAAGTCGTGGTTTTTATTAGTGTACCGTGAAATCCCGAGCAAGCACCCCCCCTCCTTCGGTGCAATGTAATCCGGCAACATTTGTAGGAGGGGGGGGGAGGGGTCCCTTGCCCGGTCATGGATTAAAATTCAATATGGTGGCAGAATAGCAGCTAAAAATAACGAATGGACACCCGTGCTTCTAATGCAATGCTTTATTAAGTACGAATGCATTCACTGCTTTCATTCGCCCTTGTCGGGCGAATAAAAACAATGAATGAAGCAGTGAAAATGGGGGAAGGGAGAAGGGGACGTAAATTTGAAGTCTCCTGAAGAAGGAAGAGGGCGCTTGCACGGGTAGGGGCGCTTGGTCGGAATTTTGCGGTAGTCATGATAATGTCACCCATATAATCCACTTCAGTGCAATTCTGAGCGTTCACTATTAACACGTCAATAAAAGAATATGTTGAGCTGAAACCGGGCTTCATATTATTTCGGCCTGGTGCATGATGTCAAAAAATTACACCATCTCCCGCTAAAGGGGACCATGAGGCCATGCGAAGCCGGAGCACTTGCACGATCGCGTTCCGTTGGCGTTCGTTGGGTATGCTACCGACCTCGCGTTGTGGAACGCGAAGAGGGACGCTACGCGCGTTGTATTTTCCATCTAGCCTGGCCGTTAATTCTCACAGGGCGAGCGGGGAACGCGGTCGACAGGCGGGCGAGAGGGGGCAGCGTAGAAGAGGAAAGAGAAGGGGAGGGGACGCGCATGCGCTCGAGCTCATCGCGGCGTTGCGCAGGAGAGAATTTCGGCATGTCTAGCCCGCGTTTCAGAGGAAGAGTGGAAAGGGGGAGGGCAGAGGGAAAGTGGAGAGGGGAAGGGGAGAGGGTGAGTGGAGAGGAGGTGAATGGAGAGGGTATGCGCATGCGCAGTAAGGGTGGTCACGCCGCACACCACCACCACCGGATTGAGCTCCGCCTTAAGATACTTCGCATCTAATTATCATGGCATGATACTACGTTGAGGTTTGATCTGTTTGAATGCGCCTCACATGTATTTTAGATGCGAAACAGCTTTTGCGCTGAGCTTTGTCCGTAGTTCCATTGGCGACCGTGCGCTTTCTAAAACCTACCATAGCTATCTGTAACGTATTGAGCTGCGCGCGCGCGCCAAGGAGAAGTCTTCTTTGTCTTATTCTTCGACCGCCTTGATGATACCTGCAGAGCGCTTGCCCGCGCCAAGAAGTCGTCTTCGTCTTTTTCTTTGACCGCCTTGATGATGATACGTGCAGAGCACTTTAGGGGCCCGGGCTGCCTATGCTGTCCTAGCTTGGAGTAATGCAGACAATACCACGTGTGCTGGCACGCGCCAGCGCGTTCGGGCCTGTGTAAGAGGCTGGATAAGGCCCTGTGGCCTCTCCTCCTTACACTCTCTCAGCAATCATGTGATGGCGTCGGCGAACGAGATTCTGCAGACGCGCGATGAATCAACGCTTTGTACCCTAGTCAGAACGCGCTAGCGCGTTCGGGCCGGTCTAAGGGGCTGGGTAAGACGCTGTGGCCTCTCCCCCTTACACGTTCTCAGCAATCACATGATGGCGTCGGGGAACAAGATTCTGCAGACAGGCGACGAACCCGCGTGGCGTGCTCCAACAAGAGTTCGGGACGAGTAACAGCAAGAGCAACTACAGTGAATTCATGGTGTGCTCCACATGCAAGGACGCGTTAACATCAGGCAAGGTGCCCGTTATTAACGGAACTTCAAGTCGACCAATGCACTCCTTCGCATCCTCACATGGTTCCCTTTAGTGGGAGATGGTGAATTGGTGGACCTTGGTGGACCAAGGCATAAAACACGAAAGTGTTTTATGCCTTGGTCCACCAAGACTTCAGTGACGTATTTCCGTCACGGAAATGACGTCGAAAAATATACACCATCAGATGGCAAAGAAAAAATGTACCATCAACGGGCATCGAACCCAAGACCGCTCGGTCCGCAACAGCAGATGCCGGGCACGCTATCCACTGCGCCACGGTCACAGACTCAGGAGGCTTTACGAACGCGCCTTTTATATCTATCACTCTCCCGGTCGGCTGGGTGGTGTTGACCTCTGGGAGTGGTAAGGTAAAGTAATTCGTCATTGCTGTGGCCTCCGCGACTAGTACCTGCAACGCGTTACGCGTCCGTCCCATTCGGCACGTTTTCAATAGAAGTTGAATTTTGTCAATGCCTTAACACACCACGAGGTGGCTAGCTTGAACCAAGCGTCGTAAAAGCGTCGGCCTCCCTTAGCATCACGCTAATACAAACCAAAAATAGCTCTGCGACGCGCGCCTGCCTCACCTGGCTGTAACACCGCGTTCCATGCTCACGCGCTCTCCCCGAGAACAATCGCGGCCGGGGGGCGGCACGACACGCTTTGCGTTTCCCTCTAGTCCGGCCGCGGTGTTCAATCACATTTTAACATGCCGCGGTATGGTGACCAAGTTCTGCATGCAATATGAGACACTCTTCTGGCTATCACACCTCGTTCTCTGATTACGCTTTCAGCGTTAACTACTACAGCTACCGCAATGGTTTGTTTTATCATTTAACATGGACATTAGTCGTCGGAATGGAGCTGTTCCACCAATCATCAAATTGGGTTCATCCACGTTAAACGGTGCTATAGCTGCCAGACATCAATATACATTGTGCAAACTCTCTTGTATCAATGTACAGTAAGCATTCAGTTACTTCTGTAAGGGTACGCTTTACTTTCGTGTTATTCCGATTCCTATGACGGAGGAATCAACCGTGTTTTCTGACGTCTTTGTTCATTTCAATGTGTAAAGGGACGTCTTCCAGAAAGGCGTCCACTCACAGTGACACGACAAAATTGGGTGCTTGATTTAAGACAAGTACCGACACAAGACAGCGATCGTAGCACGCAAGTGCTGCTTTCGGGATAGTTATTTTGCTTGAAAGCAGATCGCGCATCTACATTTCAAACGAAAAGCGGCGTTCCCTCGCACACAGCATGGATAATTCGTCAGTGCACCTGTTTAACGATTACGGCAGCAGTGCACCGGTGAACTTGCGGCCGTAACTACTTGCAGAGCTGTTGTAAACATGCGTGACACTTCAAAAACGCCCTTTTCAGCAACGATGCCACCAGCTCCACTCCCACGCCGAAGCACAGAAAGAATGTCCTTCTTTTTTCCTTTAGTAAAGAAAAACTGGGACAATACAACCGTGCCCAGAAGTATTCCCCCTTTTAACTCTTTTACTTTTTAGGAGTAATGCAAGTGCGTCTGCAGAACTTTTTGCAGAGGAGTGCATGGGCGAGGGGGTGCGACGGGGAGGCGTTCGACAGCGACCACCGCACCGTTTCTATCAAACCGCCTGCATAGAATATGTAATCTGAATTCCAAGAGGAGGGGTCAGTGTCCTCCCTCTTGTCTCCTCTCGCTCCTAGTATCAAGTGAGCTGAGCCGTAGCGAGCCGCTTTGCCTATGTCTAATATGTCTAAAGACCTCAACGGGATGGAGGAAAGCGGATTGTCCATGGAGCCGAAGCCTTGAAGCAACATCTAGCTTAAGTGATCACTAAGGGCCTCCGTGCTTGATCTGGTTTCGCCGCCATGTTTGGCTGCCTATGCAAATGGCTTTCTCGTAACCTGTAGAACAGGAAGTACTGCAAAGAAGGACATAAAATTTCCATATTATCTTTTAGCTGAACGTCTGCAATACCAAAAAAATTCCTGAAAAGGTGCCGTTGAAATGTCCGCTGCGAATTCCGCACCATGAAAGAGAGATCCAATAATAAGAAGCACTATAGTCGGTGACAGCCTAAGAATAAATATAAGCTCCGCCCACGAGGCCGCATTGCTCATATTTTGCATGCCTCCGCGCTACAAAAGTAGTAGCTCCTAAACAATGGCAATAATTTTCACCCATATAAACCTTATTTTGCGATAATGCACTCATATCGAAATAAAGAAAGCAAATCTAGATAAAATAAATTGTGAAGGCACGGAGTTCAGCGTCAGCATAACATTATATGTGTTGTTCAAATCGCACCCCTCGCCGCGTTCATCTCGGAGTCTATACGAAGAAGTGATGTACATCTCAAAGGTGATGTTTCTGAGCAGTACCTATTATGGTATTAAAACAAAGAAAGCTAGATTTAACATAAAACTAAAATAAAGGAATCGTTATTTTACGTTTTCACAGAACAAAACAGGCACATTAATCACATTTAATAAGGTCGTTTATAATTTTTTCGCGAAACTCTCACTGCCAGTTTTCTTTACTGTCTGCTGTAACTATGGCAACCGTGACTCAAAGCGAAGTGTGGCGAAATGGTCTGAGATTGCCTTTGTGAATTTCGACTCTTTTGCTGCCATAAATACTGCATTCGCGTCCCTAGTCGCCGTGCTTGTCATCGTGTTTAAGGAAAATGCCAAGGCTTCATCTGACATCTTGTTTCAACGAAATAAAAGCGTGTTGCACACATGGCGTTTAACTGTGGGGGCCATTGCATGCGTTGCTGTTACGTTCACGCCAAGGAGGTGTACGCAGCTAAATTGGCATTGACTAAAAGCTTTACGTGGGATTGTTTCTCGCTTAGACAACGTGCACTGGCACTGCCATTACCCCTTAAGCCCTTGAACGTACAAGTTTTTAATTAATTTATTATTTATTTATTACTTACCTGCGTCGCCCCAGTAGGCATTACAGCAGGGGGACCCACTTTTGCTAGAAGAGGGGCCCCTACCTTCTATATATGTGTGTGTCTGTGCGAAGGTATATATATATTTACGTAGATTGTGAAGAGGCTGTCATCGGTTGCCATAAGACAAATAGGAAAAGGATGCACGCTTCTCAAAAGACAGCTTATTTGTCAACGTTTCGATCGGAGACCGATCTTTATCAAGGCAAAATTTACAAGATTTTGATGCACTTCTAAGCATCGTCCTTCGTGCAGGTAGAGCGAGAACAAAAATAAATAATAAAAAATGTTGAAATAACAATATCAAGCCAAAAGACCACACGTATACACTCGGACATGGAAAAAAACATGTGCGTCCTCAAAGAAAAAAAAAAAGGAAAACATATGGATGTCTATATAGATAATCTCGGTGGACACAATCAGTAAGTACATTCCTTTCGTACATCGTTAAGCCCCGCCTCTCCGAATCCCCCCTCCTCATTTGTCCGTGAAGCATAGTGAGGGGGTGAGGCTTCACAAGAAGGCATAAGCGCTTAAAAAAAGGTTCTATGCACTATAAGCGTTACGAGTTTAATATAAACAAATTGTCACTGCGTAATACATGCACACAATACACAGGAATGCTAAAAAACGCACGTTAGACAAGAACAAGAATTCCAAATATGATATCGTGAAGTATGATGCAACGCCAGTACAAATAAAAGCTTTTTTTTCTTTTTTTTCACTCAATAATTTTAGCGGCGTCACTTCAGTCACGATAACAATCCATGCAATCGACGTGTCACAGCGAGTGCGTCATTTCACGGTTTTTAGACAACGAATAAATCGCACGGCGTTTCTCATTGCAAGGCATTCGTGAATCGAGCGCGATACTTACGCGACGGGCACTTCAAGCTAGCACATCATTCTGGGCTGGTGGAACTGAATTCCGTTTAGACGACGCAAGTTCGCCAATAGGCACCCGTCGCATAATCACACACGCACCAAATGACCAGAATTGTCTTCTCATAATGCACACACCACTGCATATTCTCCACACCTGGCTTGTTTACTTTCGCACTGTGTTGCGCTAACGGGCTGTGTTGGTCGCGTTCTTTCTATCACGCTTTGTCCGCACATACGTCACTTATATAGGCGAACAGCAAGGCGTATATCACAATAGATCACCAAGATTCCCACGTTGCGAGCTTCAAGTAACACACACACACGCGCACATGTACGCCATAGCTTTTTGCGGGCGGTAAATAGTACACAGACGCGCACATTCCGAATTACTTTCACCTCACTGCCCACGAATGAACGCGACGACAATCGCCGATGTGGTGACCCTCAGGCGATATTCTTGATATATCCGAGTGATGGAGGCACGACGTGGATGGAGGGAACACACGCCGTGTTGCAACTTGATGCTGCCGAAACGACGGAACGCGCCAAAGCGTTGTAAAACACTCCGAGCTGTTGCCGCTTCGGTGCACTTCAAACGCGGCACACTCACAAGCTTCAACTGTATCGGATGACGACCGGCGAGGATGATGCTGGGTACGTGCGGTTAACAGTAGGTAATAGCTTCTTCTGGAAGAAACAAACACCGCAGGAAATCCGAGACGGATCTCGGTCTCGGTGCAGCAGCGGTACCTCGACTCTCGTCGCCAACGGCGCCATGTTGCATTTTTCATTGGTTCGTCTTAACCGTTACGTCATGGTAAAGAGCGGCCGTAGTTGGACGCGCATAATACAAATGGACAGCGGTACAGTTTACTTTTTATTCTGAGCTTGTCACCGACTATAATAACCACTGCGATGAATGAATGAATACAATAGCGAATGAAAGAACTAATGAGTGAATGAATGAATGAATGAATGAATGAATGAATGAATGAATGAATGAAGGACTGAATAATAAGAAGCAATAATATCCACAGCGATGAATGAATGAATGAATGAATACAATAAAAAATAAAGAAGTAATGAATGAAGGAAGGCATTGTACTGGAACTGGAGCAGCATCGAATTATATAGATGACGACTATGTCTTGCAAAAACCTTAGTAAAAAGATCATGATTCGTAAGTGGCTCATAGTTAAAACAGATGAAACGGCGCGATTAGAAGACGCTCAACAAAAGAACGAAGACGACCACAGGACAAGCGCTGACTGCTAATGGAATAACTAGAAAACAGGCCGTTTATACAGTCTCAGAGGAAACACGCCCACATCATAATCGCTATTCGTAGTCACAATCCTCTCAAGAAGTTTACTTCTCTCCTATAGTTGAACAGAGGGCGAGCTGACACAACTGTCATCTTCGTAACGAATCCAAAAGCCATCTAGAATTTTATTTTTCGTTTGTATATTTTTTTTCCTGTAAACTCGGTTCTCTCGAACTGGGAATTGGCTGCCAGATCCATTTCTTCCGTTACTGCAACGTTGAAGAGTTCGAACATTAGAAAATTGTCCGCCGTGACGAGTACATACTTTCCCGCAGCCTATATAGTAATCTGAGACACCACATTACCCGTGCATTCAGCGAAACGGCTTTTGCGATCAGTTTCGCACGCGGGGGCCATGAATTTTCTTGTCTTGCATGCGCATATCGAGGACAGCATGCAAGGGTTATTAAAAAAATTTCACCATCTCCCGCTAAAGGGGACCATGAGGCGATGCGAAGACGGAGCACTTGCACGATCGCGTTCCGTTGGCGTTCGTTCGGCATGCTACCGACCTCGCGTCGTGGAACGCGAAGAGCAACACTACGCGCGTCGTGTCTTCCCTCTAGACTTGCCGTTAATTCTCACAGGGCGTGCGGGGAACGCGGTCGACAGGCGCGCGAGAGGGGAGCAGTGTAGGATAGGAGAGAGAGGGGGAGGGTACGAGCATGCGCTGGCGCTCATCGCGGACTGAACGCGCGCAGCGCTCTACCACTTGATGGAAAGGAGACTAGATGAGGAGAGTAGCGCATGCGCCGTGAAAGCAGAATCGAGAACGCAAGAGAAGCGTAAGCAGGTACTGGTAGAGAATTGGAGAGAGTAACGCGCAGCTGTTGGAGAGAGGGAAGGAGGAGAGTTACGCATGCGTAGTGTGAGTGCGGACTACCAGGCCACGGGACATACCCCCGAGCAAGAGATGCCTTCGCATCTAAAATAAGTTAATAAATATTCAGAAGAAGAGGAAAAAAGTCGTGCCGGCGTTCTCATTGCTGTGTTACCTCATGCTGCTCGGCTCTACCATTTGAGGACTTTAGTAATCCGGAACACGTCCCGACATTCTGAGGACATGCTGGGCGTTTTGAAAATCTGGATGCCCAAAGCCAGACACTCCGCTCCCCTATATCTGCCATGCCTCAAAACTATGGGAAGAGCAATCCTGTTTAGGTATCACATGGAGTCGTCTGCTCATTTGACGAGAGCTTCCGGTATTCAATGGAGCTCACGATCATGGCGTAAGGGTTTTATGATAGGGTAAGTTTGATTAACAAACGGAATGACGCCGATAAGCTCACTTACGTGAACTTCTACCTTTCTAGAGACGCCAGTCCGGTTTATAAATTGTGAATCTGACTGTTTCACTCACGTGGATGGCATTCGGAGCTAAAAATTACGACATATTCGGTCGCCCAGCCATGCGCAAGCTTCGCGCAGAGCAGCAGCTTCACAGTCGCATTAAACAAAATGGCCAAAAATTCACCAGCTACATTGAAGATGTAGTTGACATTTGCCACCGCTTCAATTCGTCCATGAATGAAGATGAAAGAAGATGAGAACGTCATGAAAGCAATTGAACTCGCCGCCTTGCAAATGTACTTAGCAAAGAACCCTCAGACGGTTAACGATGTCGTTCTTTCCCAGAGCTAGCAAGCGCTGCCATAACAACGCGCCGAGCCTTCGTACAAGATAGACAGTTATAGAGAGGCTCTTTATTGCAGAAACAGATATTTTTGCCGGCGTCTCTACACAGCTGGCATGCTCCCATGTATAGGAATGGCGTTTGTCTGTATTCTTTTTGTCATCATTTTCTTCACTCACTTCTGTAATATTTTATACCATTCGTAATAGGTAGGCTGATCTCGGCCTCTTAGCTGTAGCTTATAATTATAGCTGCGATGAAACAACCAGCCATCTTCTGTGAAAGTCTCCGCTTGAATGCGCCCAGAAAAGAACTTTCAGAAGTGGTAGGTGATCCTGAATATCATTCATTGTCGGAGGAACGGATCTTGGGACACTGGCCGAGACCATCTGCAGCACACAGGCCTCTGAGAGCGTTGTTGCGTTTCTTGCGGACAACTGGTCATAGAGACATACCCTAAGCCATGTCCTATTCTGTTCTACCTTTTGCCCCCTTCCTTTATCTGTTTTTTTTTAATGCGAAGCATTTCGTAGCGAACCCAAGTCAGTTTTGAGCGTTTCTATCTATCTATCTATCTATCTATCTATCTATCTATCTATCTATCTATCTATCTATCTATCTATCTATCTATCTATCTATCTATCTATCTATCTATCTATCTATCTATCTATCTATCTATCTATCTATCTATCTATCTATCTATCTATCCGCCTATGTACGGGTGCTCTAGTGATCGCCTGATCACTTGGTATAGACCAAAATTGGCATGGGAGGGTTGTAGGATTTGCCTAATATGGCTATCTGTTCACGACACGAATAACGTGAAATCTTGTCGCGTAAGTTGTCGAACCTATTCCTGTCGCGTAAGTCGTCCAACATGTTCAAACGTTGCCCGACCCCGGATAAATACGCTAAGGAAAGTTACGTATGATATTCACATCATCGCGCCGTAAAGTGCACTGTTTCGACAATACTGACGTATGTGCTCTAACGTGAGTAGTCACGTTACGTCAGAAAATAGGTTACCCTTTAGACGCCAAAAAACGGCAGGAAGGGGAAGATGGAAGCTTGTGAGGAAAAAAAAGAAAACCAGTAAACAGGTAAACAGGGGGTGGGTGCTCGAGCTGACGTTTCGACCATCCATTTGCTTGGGCTTGAAGACAAGAACACTTGGTGAAACGTAGGCTCGAGCACCCACCCCCTGTTTACTAATTTTTTCGCCTTTAACCGCCAGTGTTGTCGACGTGCCTGGTAAGCCCACGATGTTCACACAACTACTACACTTAGAAAAACGCGTCGGTCGACCCCGTAACGCTTGGCTCAATGTGTTAAGTTGCGAGGTTTGTGTGGCATTCCTTGGGAAGAACCACACCGCTCGCCTGCTGGGTACAAACTGCTTTTATTTCCAATACGGCGCCCGTTCGCGAAGGCGCGGTCCGTGCGCTGCGTCCTTCGTGAAGGGGAAAACGTAACCTAATGTGCCTTGTCGCTCTGGCCGAGCGGCGGAGTGACCAAAAGCCGGTGCTTGCGAGTCCCGGAGCGGTGGCACGCCTATTGGCCGGGAGCGGCAGTGCGTCGCCTGTAGAACATCACATCCCTCCCCTCTTAGATGGAGTCACCGTAGCGGTGGGGGGGCTGGCAATGGCGTTGCGGACGTGATGCCGTTGTCGTGTCCGGCTGCGTCGCTGGTTGTTGTGGCCCTGACTCTTCTGTTAGGCTGAACCCTGATGACACAGGGGAATCTGCTGGTGGATCCAGCATGTACGGGGCCGGCACGGTAGCTTGCCGAGTTGTTGCGAGTTGCTCTCCGTGCTCGCTTGCTATGCGGCTTTCCGCCTGACTCTTGTCGACACCAGATTTTATGTTGTCAAGGTGCCTTCGAAACGTTCCCGTTTCACATTTACTCATCCAAGACCTGTGGACGAGCCTCTCCGTCACCATTCCCTCCATCCATGCAGGGCTGCCGATGAAATTACGGATGAATACTGACTGCCCCACAGAAATTTCCCTCGGGGAGTTGTACCCCCTGGTGTTCGAAGGTGTTTCCTCAGGCGGCTGGGGTTTTGGGACGTTAAACGGCTGGGGCTGGAGTTTTGTGAGCGCAGTGACCATGTCGCGCCCGAACATTAATGCGGCTGGTGTTTTGCCCGTTGCTGTTGATACGGTGCTGTGCTGCTTAAGTAGGAACCACGCCAGCCTGCATGCAAATGTTCCTGTTTGGTTCTTGGCTAACGCCTGTTTTGTTTCGGACACCATCCTATCTGCCCCGCCATTAGTGGCGGGACGGTAGGGGGCACTTGTGACATGTGCAACCCCGTTCTTCTTTAGCAACTCCTCCGATTTGGAGTAAACAAAAGACGGGCCATTGTCCGTCACCAGCTTCTTGGGGAACCCAAATGTTGCGAAACGGTTTCGCATTTCCTAGATCAATGTGGTAGTCTGGATGTTGCGCATGCAGCGCACTTCCTGCCACTTGGTGTACGCATCGACCTCCTCTAGCAACATCCTCCCCTCCACAGGGCCAGCAAAGTCCGCATGAATGGTGTGCCAAGGTGTCGTTGAGCGCTCCCACTGAGGCATAGGTACCTTGCCTGGTGCCTTTTGGTGCTGGCGACATATTACAGTTTCTTGCCACCTCTTGAATATCGCTGTCAACACCTGGCCACCAAAAGTAACTTCTAGCGGAGGCTTTCATGGCGACAATCCCTCTGTGGCTTTCGTGGGCCAGGCCCAACACGCACTTTCTCGCTTTTGCAGGAATGACCACCCTGCAGCCCCTAATAAGGCAGCCCTCCTGAATAGAGAGTTCGGCCTCGAGCTTTCCTGTATCGGTGCAAACTCTTCATTGGCAAGCTTGCGCAGTTCGCCGCTTCCGACAGCTGCTTTCACTCGAGACAACACTGGGTCTTGTCGGGTCATTTCAGCAAGTTGGTTTGGTGCTAGTTCAAAGCTTGGCGTGGAAACCAACATGAGCACGTCTCCTGGCGGATAAGGCTCATCGACCTTGCTGGCAGCGGGAGTCTGCTGAGAGCGTCTGCGTTTTGGTGTTTTTGGCCTGGTCTGTACACCAAATTGTAATCATAGGTGGCTAGCTTGAGGCACCAGCGAGTCATTCTAGGCGATAGTACCGACGGCACTTGTTTCTTTTCGCCCATGATACCAATCAGTGGTTGATGGTCTGTCATTACGGTTACGTGCCGACCAGCGATGTACTTGTGAAAATGGCTGACACCGTATACTATCGCCAATCCTTCTTTGTCAAGCTGGGAATAGTTCTTTTCCGCGCTTCCCAATGTTCGCGAAGCGAATGCTATGGGTGCCTCTCGGCCAAGAGCGTCTTCCTGAGCCAGCACCGCACCGATACCGTACGGTGACGCGTCTACGGACAAAAGAAGGGGCTTGGTTTCATCGTAATGGGCCAGTACTGTACAAGTGCGGACCATATGTTTGAGTTCCTCGAAGGCGGTTTCGTGCTCCGATCTCCAGTCCCAGGGCGTATTTTTCTCTAACAGTTTGTACAGCTTGGCTGCGACATTTGCCCTGTTCCTTAAAAAGCGGTCGTAAAAAGATATCAACCCAAGAAAAGCTCGGAGAGATGTTCTGTCAGTTGGTTGTGGTGCCCGAAGTATGGCCTCGATTTTGCTCTCGGTGGCGTGCACCCCATTGGCGTCAATTCGGTGTCCCAGGAATTCAACTGACGTGATGCCAAAGTGGCACTTATCCTTCTTGAGGCGTAGGCCTCTCCTCGCTAGCCTTGCTAAAACTTGGTCAAGACGATGTGCGTGCTCAGAAGCATCTTTCCCGCTGATAATAATATCATCAAGGTAAACACTCACCCCGGGAATACCGGCCAGTGTTACCTCCATCATGCGCTGGAAGATGGCAGGTGCGGCGGATACTCCGAACGGGAGCCGATTCACTTTAAACAGTCCCTTGGTCGTGTTCACCGTGAGGAGCGCTGCTGTTTCGTCGTCGACTTTCAGCTGTTGGTAGGCTTGGTACAAATCCAACGTCGAGAAGAGGGTTCCGCCGCGCAAATTCGCGAACACCTCCGCTGTAGTTGGAAGAGGGTAGGAGGCCTTCTTCGCCGCTGCGTTAACAGTGCTCCTGTAGTCACCACACACACGCAATGTTCCATCATTTTTCCGAACGAGGACCAGCGGTGTCGCCCAGTTGGAATGCTGTATCGGTGAGAGGATGCCCTGATGTTGCAGGCGATCAAGTTCATCTTCCATAGGCCCCTGCAGGGCAAGAGGCACAGGACGAGCCTTACAAAACTTGGGGCTTGCGTCTTCTTCCAATTCCAGGTGAATCAAGGGGCCTGTGTAGCCGTCAATGTCCTCTCTGAACACGTCTGGGTGTCGTGAGATGACTTCCCTGATCTCATCTGTTGGATGTTTCACCTGGTTGATTCCGTGGACTTGGATATGGAGAGGCGCGAACCAGTCCCGTCCCAAGAGGTTGCATCCAGCTCCTTTCATCACCAGCAACGGTAGCACGCAATCGTCTGACTTAAACTTCACCCGAACATGTGCGGTTCCCAGAACACGCAGTTCTTCTCCCGACCAAGTGCGCAAGTCGAGTGGCTCCCTTGAAAGTTGGGGGGCGTTCCTTGGCCACGCTTTGTGGTAGGTCTCCTCGCTTATCAGGGAGCGTGCGGCACCCGTGTCAACTTCAAATTGCAGGGATTTTCGCTCTACTTCTACGTCCACCAGGAACTTGGGGCAGTATGTGCGCCCATTTACTGCATGCAGCTCGTACATGGAATCACTGCTTACAGTTTCGTCATACGGTAGGGGGTTGACACTGTGCGTTTGTTGCCTGGTGTGTGTGCGTGCTTCCTTTTCTTGCTTCTTGCGTGCAATGCAGGCGTCTCCGATATGGCCCACTTTGGCGCAAAAACGGCACTCTGCTGTTTTGAATTTGCACGTCGAAGGGTCGTGCCAGCCGTCACATCGGTAGCAACGGCGTCGGGAAGGCGTTTTTTTGTCTTCCTGCTTTTTGGGAGTAGCCTTGTTGATCTCTCCGGAGTTCGTTGCCGCTTTGATTCCCCGCTGCTGCCTTGACGCACTCTCCGCTGATAGGGCTATATCCAAAGCACGTTGGAAGGTCAGCTCCTTTTCTGCAAAGAGGCGCTGTTGGAGATGTTCGTCGCGGATGCCGCAAACGAATCTGTCTCGCAGCATTACGTCCTGTGGCAGCATTGTTGGGTTCCGTTGTGAAACGGGCTCTTGACTTCCCCCTGACGATGTCGATGTTGCAGGCGTAGCCGCTAGCACACCGAAGTTGCAGTCCACTGTCAAACTCTTGAGGGCTGCGACATAGCTGCTTATCGATTCGCCGGGGTTTTGGTCTCTTCGCTGGAACACGTACCGGCCGTAAAGCTCCGATGGTCTCGGATCGAAATGCCGCTGGAGAAGTGTGACCAGCTCGCTGAAGCTGACCTCTCCAGGGGTTTTCGGCGCGACCAGCGCACACGCAGTCTCGAAGGTGTCCGCGCCGCATAGCGTGAGGAGGAGGGCCCGTTTCTTCTCTTCGTTGCTGATGTCGTTCGCCACGAAGTAGAAGTTGACGCGCTGGATCCATGACGCCCAGGACTTTCCGAGAAGGGCTCGATGGCGCCGTACATTCCTCCTGTAGCCATGGCACGTAACCTCGAAGCTGCGCTCGCTTCACAACTCCTGCCTCGTCGCCAGTGTTACGTTGCGGGGTTGCGGGGTTTTCCTTGGGAAGAACCACACCGCCCGGCTGCTGGGTACGAACTGCTTTATTGCCAAAAAACGGCGCCTGCTCGCGAAGGCGCGGTCCGTGCGCGGCAGTCTTGGGCAGTAACTAGTTACTAGTAACGCGTTACCGGTAACTAGTTACTTTTTTCAGTAACTTGTAACTGTAACTAGTTACTTTTAAGTTAGAGGAACTTGTAACTGTAACACTGTTACTTTTTTCGCAGTAACTGTAACGGAAAATACCGTTACAGTTACTTCTGTCTTTATGAAAAATCATCCACAGCAACATGTTTTCGAACTTTCTTCTTTTCCATATATCCTCTCCACCCCTCAACTTTCCAGAAGAGGGCTCCCCTTGCAGTTTAGGAGAGGAGGTGACAACGCGCATTATCTTCCTTGCAGAAGACCGAGGTTGGAGGTCTGTCATTAACGCAACATGTAAATCAATCGTAGTTCAACTGAACAGCCTGCTAAGTTCGCGTCCGTTTTTTTTTTTTTTTCAGCATATATATCCTTTTCGTCACTTGAGTATCTATAGCTCTGTTCTTGGTGTACAGGAGGAGCATTAGGATGCCATGTTTATAGTTTCCCTCGTCTGAGGCTCCGAGCTAATCGTGTTTGACAGGTGGCTAGAAAACAGCAGAACGCGAAACAGCTAAGGCCAGAAATTCCGTGAACTAGCGAAGCGATTTTTTAAAACTTCTTTGTAACTGATTGTAATATGTTTAATCCGGCTTAATGCAACAATTATTAAAAAAATGACAGACGTTTCACCCCCAATGCAGGTGGCATCCTAAAAAACAAAACAAAAAAAAAAAAGAGCCGAGGTCAACCAGTCCACATGTCCTTGTAAATGTCCAGTGGGGGGCCGCGGTTGTTTTTGCAAGCCGCGGCGAATGAACCACGATTCCAAGAGTTGCTTTTCCCCCACCTTCGTTCACAAACCGGCGTCGCCGCATTGTTTAGGTCAAAGCTATGTCCGGTCATCCAGCAGTGCTCAACAAGCTCGGTCTTAGAACGCGTTGCATGGGTTGCTTTAGCGACATTCCGCTTGAGTTCTTTAGGCCTCGTTGATCATTTCCTGCCCGTTTCGCCGATCCCCGCATCGCACTTTTAGATACCGCAATGATCATCCGCAGGTGTGCAGTCTTAGGATTTCGTGAACACACGTTGTCATGTTCCAAGGTATAATAACGGGACTTAAAAACGGTTTGTATGCCCAGCGGACCGGAAGCTCTCCGAACAGAGTCTGACACACCTTAAACATATGGAGCAGACACAATGGACGTCGTACCCACCGTGATGCACTCCCCGCTGCTCTTCGCATGCGCTTCTGGGTACAGTTAATAGAGAGTTTTAGTGCTGGGGACCCCAAGCCACCTGCGTACGCACGCTCTTGCGTTCCTTTGTACTCCCAGCCGCATCCACTGAGAATGCAAAAGAGCGCAAGGACCCGCGCGCCCCCAAGCCCGCGGGTCCCCAGCACTAAAACTCTCTAATAAACGTCTTAGGATATACTGCCGCCGTTCCAGTACATCAACCACGTTTTCCAGTTCAAGTAAGAGGCGTTCAAAAGGATTGCTGGTGTTGGGCCCCCTTTTATGTTTCCTTCGTCTAGGGTTTTACGACGTGCAACCCTTATTAAATAAATTCTATAATTTGATTTGTGATCTATTATTTTATACAGTAACGGAAAAGTAACGACGTCACTTTTGCACAGTAACTGTAACTGTAACAAGTTACTTTCGGAAACTCCGTAACTGTAACTGTAACAGAGTTACTTTTTTGGCTTAGGTAACTGTAACTGTAACACTGTTACTTTTTACTGGTAACGTGCCCATGACTGGTGCGCGGCGTCCCTCGTGAAGGGGAAAACGCAACCCGATATGCCTTGTCGCTCTGGCCGCGCAGCTGAGTGACCGGAAGCCGGTGCTTGCGAGTCCCGGAGCGGCGGCACGCCTATTTGCCGGGAGCGGCAGTGCGTCGCCTGTAGAACATCACAGTTATTACAAAGCTGGAATCAGGCACGTAGCCAGAATTTTTTTCCGGGGGGGCCCAAGGCCTAATTGTTCGAAAGAAAGCATTTCCATGGCAAAAATAAAACAAAAGTTGCCCAGGAATATAGAAGGCCGGACGAATTTCGGGGGGGGGCCGGGCCCCCCCCCTTGCCTACGTGCCAGGCTGGAATGATGGCATGACAACACCAGTGCGACAATGGAATGATTACAACGGCATGGGGAGAACAGCACAATGACGATTGTGCGATGACTGTGTGATTATGATGGTGGCATAATGACAAAGAAATGATGTCGATGACATAGTGATGGAGGTGTGATGATGAAGTCACTATGCATTAACAACAGAGTGAAGATTTCAGGCCAGTGACAACAGCACAACAATGGAGGAAGAATAACACAATAGAAATTAAGGTGGCGGAATGATGATGACGAAATCATGCATGACCAAAGATGTATTTTCCAAAGACGTATTATTTCTATTTGCTAAAGAGATTCCAACAAGGAATAGGCCTTATTAAAGCCCTTCTACCTTTTGAAAAGTACCGCCATACTTTGGTCAATGCCGCTTCCTTCCTTTCAGCACCTCCGATTGGGCAACTGCTATCACGCGAGATAGCACATGTTTTCACTTCTTTGTATATTGATTTTTCCACATTAGGCCACGTTCATAGAGTTAATATACTGACTCTAGAGGAAAAGCTGGGCCGCGAGACCACTAACCACAAGAACGCTAACATCTTGGAACGTTGTCATTCTTTCCGTCACATATCAATCCTAAAGAAGCATTTGCACAATTAAAAACGCGCGGATATTGTTTTGTGTTTATTTTTAATATGTTTACGAAAGAATACGACGGCTATTTATGCAATTTACTGTGCGCGGAAAGGAGCGTTTGCAAGCTGGCGCCACCATATCAACACCAATACTCGAGAGTGCGTTTGCGGCCGATCGCGCCGGTTTCCGCGTCATGTTAAAGCCCCTGAAACTTCGTTTACGTCGTGTATCTCGTAGTTGTCGTAGTGTCCCGTTGTGTGCATTTTCTGTTGCCACGTACCACTCGACTTCATGTGACAGCCCTTTTTTTCTTTCAAGCTGAAAACTTCAGTGCAAACCAGGACGGACGGCAAAGAAGAGATGAGACAAGCACTGAAAGTTGGGTACCAACTAGGCGGAACCGAAGTTTTTTTTTTGTCTTTTTAATGGTGATAAAATTCTGTGTGCCGTGTATCTTTAGTTTTGATTGAAGCTTTCGGGTGACGTCTCACCCACATTCGCCGCTGCAATCGACATTGTTCTGTTTTATGGCACTCTGCACCGAAGTACGGCAGCAATGAGCTGAAAAAGAACGTGGATATACGTGTCTCGTCATTGCAAGTCGAAGCACCGCGCGACCACCGCCTACGCACTTTGCTTCGAGCTGCGAATCTGTCGATCGAGTGACCCTCGTGCCGCGAACGGAGAAACTTTATTCGTTATGCATTATTGGTAGGGCGTGCCGAATAAAAACCATGCACAAACAGGTGGAAATGTTAACTGTTATCAATCGGGCCAGCTGCACAGACAACGCTACACTAACACACGGCTTCACGCATCAAAACACAGCTGATGTTCCCGAACAACGCGCAGCTGGCTTAGGTCGGTAGATTAAAACTGGCTACTACCGTCAAATATAGCGAGCGTCTCAGGGTCTGGCAACGTTTGTTTTGTTCCATCATGGCGGGATCCGTGCGGTTATAGGTTTCAATGCATGGGCCCTATGGGGAGCTTTTCCTCTAGAGTCAGTATATTAACTCTATGGCCACGTTGAGGAGGAGAGGTTGAGGAAAGGAAAAGGCGCAACTTCTGCAACCCTAATTGGGAGCACGGCTCAGCGCCAATGGCCACGTTGAAAGTACGTCTCTGCTCTCTGCATACATGCGGCGTGCCTCTCCATGGCTGCAAAGGATGTAATGCTAGTGTTCCATCCAGCACGGCTATGGCCTGGCCTGAAAGCTTCACGTGGAAATTACGAGGAGGTGCAACATGTGATATTTTCGTCCAAGCAAAAAAAAAATAAACAAAAACCAAGAGGTTTAGGTTTGGGAGAGGAGACCACGGAGTATAGAGGAGTTGGGAGTACTTTTCTGAAGGTAGAGGGGCATCAGTTCTCATGCAAAAATTGCTGCCGTCTGTCGAAAGTTTGATGAAATTACCAATGCAGTGCCATGTTGGATTGGAGTCCTATTGCTGTTACTGCTATAACTGTTTGCTTGTATCTGCTTTGATCATGATCAACGGTTGCATAAAAAATGTCAGACGAGTGTTTAAGGACCTGTCCACATTACTAGCATTTTTTAGTGATTTTGTTGACAGCTATTACTTGTAGAGAACTGCCTCACAATGACAGCGAAGTTACAAGCTTGCCACCGATTAATATGTGAGGCTGCGTCGTTAAGAACGAAGCAGCGTACGAGATAATAAACATTGTCTTACTGTTTTCAGTGTGGCAAATAAAGTGTTTTTAGCCATCTGAATATCCTGGGTATAGGGTAGGATGGTTGTGAAGAGGCTTTAGCACACAACGCAACTAGGCGCAGCAACGATGCCAAATAAAAAAGTGCTGCTGACCTGTTTTAAGGCATGCTTCATAAGAGCAGTGTAGATCATTATGCATGGTATATTTGTTTGTAAATATAACTATGCCCCCTGGGAGACCTGAGCCCAGGCCATTGATCTGCCGGACAAACAATAAAGTTCTTCCATCCATCCATCCATCATTGTGTTGCCTATTTCTCAAAACATACTTCGCTCCTGTAGTCACTATTGATGCAAGTTGTATATAAAATAATTACTGTATCTTGAAAATGTCAAGAATTTATGCATCTTATGCATCTGAAAAGTGAACATGAAAAGCGTTAATTACTCCAAGAAGTGAATGTCGATCGGCTAGTATATCATGCATTAGCCTTCCAACATGTGCTGGTAAATAGCATGGTCGGCAAATAATATTCGCATTTCACACGACTACTGTCAGGGCTTACGGGTGTCTTGCAAATGTCAACCCATTGCAGCAAGAGACAATTTTGCAACGCCGACTCAATGCTTACCAAGCTACGTCAGCGCAACCAAAGATAGCACGTCCACAGTGGAATGTACCCCACTTCCAGAAACAGCATTTCTTTTTCACATAAAAGTGTGCAACTTGACAATCGAAAACAAGCTAAAAAACACACTCCAGCACAATGATTCCTTTCACTGAGAATCAGTGACGCACACAAGCTGCCCATTTAGCATGTATCTGCTATCACAATGTAACAAACAAATTAACCATTCGACACGCTATGTACACAAGTGTGTACACCACTTGTGTAACCACTTGTTTTTGCCATTTGTAGCGACTAGTGGCTAAGAGAGAGCAAGATACATTGAGCTTTGGATGAAATGAGCCTCCTGCATAATAAATTTGTCTTCATTTAACTTCATACTGCAGTGTACTATTCTATATGATCAGTTTGCTTAAGGCACTACACTGTTCGATGAGTCGTCCGATGACGTGGCCCCTTCCCGCGAGCCACATCAAAAGTGTAATTTTTCTTTGCTCCAAATTTACAGAGAGCTCTTCATAGGTTGCGTCTCAAAGGGTTAAAGATGTCAACAGTAACACAGGTTTGCGTGAGCACCCACGATGAAGCTTTAAAGCTCACACACATGAAGGCCTTTCCATGCAAGAAGGCAGAAGCAAAAGCTGTCGTTCCAGCATGGTGCGAAACAGTGTTCTTCGCTAATGAGCACCGATGTTATCACATAACATATTTCTTCAGACAGGCGAATGTAAAAAGAGCATTAGTGGTGAGCAGTAGATGGAACACGAGAACCCTGTGCTGCTTCTCGTCGGCAGTGAGAAAAAATAACAACGAAGGGATAAACTTTCCTGCTAACCTTTTTTTTTTCAGCATCCCGATTTCCTCTCCCAACACAACACACACAATACTTTGGCACAGCGGCCATCATCAACCACATCACATTTTGTACGTACACGTGAGGACCACGCTTAGCCTTGAACATGGTGGACATGCACACAACGGCCACCAGATGGCAGCAGACTTTGCATAACGCTTATAGCAGTCAGTGATTTCTTAGCCCTTTCAGTGTCATTGATATATGGGAGTGGCTTTGCATATTGAAAAACCTGTTATTTTAACTCCAACCAAACTCATGTAAAACACGTAAAACCCGACACTTCGAAACCTGCCCGGTTCCTTCCTCAGAAGGGACTGTGGGCATGTTGCAGCGGTGTCTTGCAGACACTTGCACGGCAGTCATTGACCCAACACTTTGTTGCGGAGCGTAGTCCATGCGCATACACAGAGGGGAGGGTTCAGAGGGAACAACTGAGGTTTCGTGCAGTTCCCTGAATAAGCCACGACTCAAGTAGCAATCTATTCCTCCAGTTGGTTTCGCTTTCCGGGATGGCCGTTTGGTCGAAGTTTATTTTACGGTCCTAAATCTCGGAGGTGTTCGGCAATGTCCTTGTTTTCTCTCCAGACGTCACTGATGTGTTGCCTGATTCCTTCTGGTAGGTTTTTCATCTCGCCAATGTATGATGAGGGGGCACCTGGTGCACGCGATTTTGTATATGACAGCGGGCATTCTGTCAATTGTTGGCCGGCCTTTAGGGCGGGAAAGGAGGCAGCTTAGCGTACATGAATGCACGTGCACGATGTGCGCACCTTCTTCTTTTTGTAAATCCGGACCAATGCCTCACTGGCTCCTTGCATGTATGGGACCGGCACACATTTCGGAGAGCTGTCAGTTAATGCTCCTTGGGAGTTGTGTAACCTCTTTTGCTCTGCGTGAAGGGCAATGGATTGAATGAGGTTTTTAACATGAAAGTATTTTATGCCAAGGTCCGCCAAGACTTTCATGACGTACTTCCATCATGAAAATACATCAGCAAAATGCACACAGTCAGGTGGCAAAGAAAAAAATAGAATAAAAAATTTCATAAACGGGAGTCGCACCCTGGACCTCTCGGTGAGCGACGATAGGTGACGGACGCTTTAACCACTGCGCCACGGTCACACATGCAGAAGGCTTCACGCGCCTTTTATCTCTCACACTTTCCTCTCGCAGTGCTCTCGGTTCGCAGGGTGGTGTCACCATCTGGGAGCGGTAGAGTAAAGTAATGCATGACCTCCACGATCCGGCAACGCGCCATTGCACCGTTGCTACGGGCACTGCGCCGTTTCCAGTGTGACTGCAGCACCAGTACGCACAGCCTAGCAATATTGAGATGGGCCCGGACAAAACAGAAAGGGATGCGCGCGTTTCCCCCCCTGCATAAGTGGGCAGACTGTGGCCGGGCTAGAGGGGGGACGCATGCGCACGTCTGTTTTCTGCGTGCCTCTAGCGGCCAATGTCAGCGAACTTGGGACAAGCCACTGCGAGCAACACAGCCCCTTCTGGTCAGTGGACGATGCCTCATGCCATTCGGCACATTTAACACTAATTTTGTCGATGCCTTACACCTCGAGGTGGCAGCTTTAGCCTAAGCCTTGCTTACAGCATCCATCTATATTAAAAAATAGCTCTGTGACGCTCGCCTGGCGCACACACTGCTTTCCCTGCTCGAACCGTAAGATATCGCAGCCGGACTAGAGGGGAGACACAACGCACGTCGCATTTCTAGCCCGGCCGTGGTGTGATCTCTCCGTTAACTTTTTAACATTCCGCAGGATGGTGACCTTAGCCCAAGCTCAGTAGGGTGCCTCGATGTGCGCTTTGTGGGGGGGTGCCGACGTCGAGGCACACTAAAGCTCAGTAAAGAGGCTCAGCATCCAATAACTGACTCTCTTCTGGCAGTCACACCGCTTTCTCTGACTACGCTCTCCCCATGCGTACGGAACAGCCTGAGGAACACTAGCAACGGGGCGTTGCCGGAGCCAATCTCGGAGGCCACGAATAATGCATCATGACGCTAACGAGCACCGACTGCGAGTGTTTCGGTAGTCTCAGTGCAGCGGAAGTTTTCGCTGCAATACTGTCGAGAACTCTATGGTCGGTGAAACGCGGCGTCCACGGTGATTCAATTCAGTGGCGACACAGTTAGGTGATTCGCTTTTCGAGTCAGCTTGTGAAGCTTCCTTGCCAGAGTAGGGCCACTTCCAAGTAGACTAACGGTGTTTCTCCGCCGCCTACAGCTCCGAGTGCACTGGCACTGACTACTAGGGAGCGCACACATTGCCGTTTCTCTCCTCAAATGACAACGCTTTGAAAGAGTGCACGTCGAGTTAGTGTTTATTATGTGCATGCTGAAGCCATCTTTGCACAGTATTCACCATATGCTGTGCCCATGTGTATGTTAACTACTACTGCTACTCGCAAAGGTTTAATCATGTTCATGGACGTCAGTCGTCAAGATGAAAATGTGCCACCAGGCGTCCACACCAAGTGGTGCTATAACTGCCAAACACCAATAGACATTGTGCAAGCTCTCGTATATGGATGTATAATAAACATTCAACTACTTCTGCCAGGAGACGTTTTCAAATAACAGGTTTTCTGAGGTCCGCAATTACGCGGGCCTCTTTTTTCCAGCACTCCGCGTCTGTGGAGCATATGTTTTTGACTCTTCGAAGTAAAGTGATGAGGATGAGAGGAATCATAATGAAGGTAACGACCGGTGTACATCGGCTTCCTGTGAATAAAGAACTCCAAGCCAGTGCCTTTTCTTGTCCCCTGGACGTTTTTCTTAGTTCACCTTCCCAACCAGACAAACTTCTGTCTAATGTTTACCTTCAAGCTATGCATATTGAATGTTGCAGCCACAGTAGAAAGACTAGCTCGTTCGGTCAAGCGCATAGAGTTTCCTGCAATATTTACTAGAGGGAACTTTGGCACTGCGATCGTTCAGCCACCAAGGGAATGATGGAATGATGGTGTTGGGGTCGAACTTCGTACGTTCGCCGAATACCTTCATATTGTTACCCGCCCCGCGGCCGGCGTGCCCGCGCCAACACGGAAGCGGTGGTACCGGATGGTGGAACGACGACTGTCTGCTGGTCACAAAGGACAGGAGACCGTGGCCTAGCCGGGCTACAGGGACGGAAGGTACACTTGCGCCTTCGCTGTGACAGCCAGCTGCGCTGAGGCGGCAATGATGCACGGCCAATTGTATTGATGGCCCGTCAGCCCAGCATGGCAAGTACGTACCCGGAGGTGCTTTCCTACGACCCGTCAACGCATGAGGCCGA